>NC_091125.1:43392811-43492811 GCF_040183065.1 Periplaneta americana | reverse complement strand
CATTATATCCTCTTTTCATTTCCAGAGCCGGTAAGGTGTGTATAATTCTTTCAAACTGGGATGAGAATAGTACAGGAAATAGACTACTACAAATTTATTATAATTATAATTATATTTATGTTCAAATTAATTATAATTATAATGATATTTGTGTTTTTATGTTTTTATGAAGGTACGTGAAAGGCCCAAACAAGTCTCTAGTTGTATGTTACAGTTAAGTGGAACGTGAAATTCAGTGTAGCCCCTCAACACCAAATTACCTTTCGTCTCGTTTCTCTTATCTATACTCTAACCACGACGTAAATACCAGATCACTTATCTGTAGCACGCTAAATATACCTCTTCATAGAACATCTTGTTATTCCTCATCTTTTACAATATCCACCTCGCGTCAATGGAATTCCTTGTCACAAAGTATTAGGGGCTGCAAGACAACAAACACCTTTAAGAATAGCTTAAAAGATAACCTTATTAGCATTTCACTCCAATCATACTGATTTAAACTATCACTGACTACACTGTTACTTTTTTCTTTAGACATCATCCTGATTGTGCTGTATTTTCAAAATTGTCTCATAATAATCTCTTTCTATTATCTAATATCATTTGAAATATATTAACATTCTATGTATTTTAGTTTAATTCTGCTACACAGTTTATTTCAGTGTTTAATTAATAGTGCATAGTATTTTGTTGTTTAATTCGTAAATAACTCTTGTATACATGTAACTCTCATCTAAATCAAGTTGTTTAATTCTTTGTAAGTTCATGCATATGTATATATACTTTTTGCTGGTTGAGTGGAAGAGAAGGCCTTACGGCCTTAACTCTGCCAGCTAAAATAAATTATTATTATTATTATTATTATTATTATTATTATTATTATTATTATTATTTCGGGAAATTACACTTACTGTGAAAAAAAAAATGAATTCAAACTGTAACGTCCTTAAAATTGTCTTCATTTCAATCCAACAAATTTGTATAGCTTAATTCGTATGATTAAGCATTGAAATCAAATTGTGATGGAATGCCAAATGTAATAATTCTGAGGCACACAAGAAGCAAATGGCGATATATCCGATTGTTTTAGTTAAGAAAATGAGAAAATATGATTTACCCATACATAGTCTTGAATTTTTTAGTGATCTGAAGCAAAATTATTACGGTAACCAGATTTATCCTGGTCCAACATGGGACGCCATCCAGAAATCTAGATTAATTGCAACAGCTCCACCAACATAATTATCATCTACAAGTATTTTTTTTTAATCCAATAGCTTTGCGTCATTCACTCAAGTGTCCTTATCCAGGCGTAATTCGCGTAAGGTGCCTGTAGTTATTTTTGCCGCCGCAGGTGTTACCTTGGAGGCAAACTACATTAATGTGACAAAATTGAACTTCAGGAGACAAAAAATTGTCTTCCGGGGACAAAACTAGGGACTTTTAATCTCAGAAGACAATACTTTGAAATGAGGTAAAAAATTGTCTTTCGGAAACGAAACCAGGGACGTTTAATCTCCGTAGATAATAATTGGAAGTAAGGTAATGTCCTCCAAAAATAGGGGACGTCTGATCGCTATAAGAATAATTAGACCTATATTCATTCATTCATTCATTCATTCATAGTGTTCTGCCCAAGAGCAGGTCTTACACTGCAAATACAGCATTCTTTAGTCTTTCCTATTTTCTGACTTCCTCTTAGTCTCCACATGATCCATATAACTTAATGTCGTCTATCATCTGATATCTTTTTCTGCCCCGAATTCTTCTCCTGTTCACAATTTCTTCCAGTGCATCCTTCAAAACGCAGTTTCTTCTCAGCCAGTGACCCAACCAATTACTTTTCCTCTTCCTGATCAGTTTCAGCATAATTCTTTTTTCACCCACTCTGTCCAACACAGCTTCGTTTCTTATTCTGTATTTCCATTTCTCACCTTTTCCGTATCCACATTCCAAATGCTTGTATTCTGTTCACGTCGTTGTAATGACCATGTTTCTGCCCCATACAATGCTACACTTCTATATAGCCATTATAAAATTGATAGTGTCTTATGTACAAATAAAATACATACTTCATTTGGTTCATTTGTATTTCGTTTAGTAAAATATAGAAATCACGACGAAGCTTATGATCTCAAGCATATGATATTTTGTAGTTTGTTTACATTAAATTGGTCACTATTATAGAAAATAAAACATGTTGAAGAAACTTATATCAGAAAATCATTCCGCAATGACTGGGATGTTGAAACCTACAACTTCTAAATGATCACTTTTCGGTTAAATAATATTTTATCTTATCACATTTCCATTGGGCATCCTTGTTTTGAGCATTATATACAAACAGCTTAAACGTTTATCTTCGGCGAATGTCAGGGTCTTTCCAAGGCTACCCACACTCCACCTATAGGTAGTGCTGGCGCCTTACTGACAGCTACTAATTTATGGGCTCGCATTCCTTCCATTCAACCATTCAGTACGCAGGTGCGAGGCCGTCCTTACCTGAGCTATACTCAAAAATATCTCAACCTGACGACAATACGGACAGGTACCGAACTTTATTGCTACAGAAGAAAGTTTCAGAAAGTCGCCCTACCTTCTTCGTTTATTTAATAAAATTCACGAAAACATATCGTCCGCAGCGGTTGTACAAAGTACAGAATTCAGGAAAATTCATATGAGTGATTCGTACGAGTCATGTAAAGAATCTTATGATATTTCCATCACTGAAATGAGGCAGTAATATAATGGCAGAACATGCAATGCACAGCTTTCTTTCAGATTAAATTATCATAATATATACAGAACAAGAACCGGCGGACTTGACGAAAACTAATTTTGTATTATCATTTGCACTTGCAATAACACGGATAACTGCGGAATAGTTGTCTGTTAAGAATATTGATCCCTAAATGAATTTAGTTTGATAAAGTTTGTGAAGACGCTTACCTACTTACTTACTTACAAATGGCTTTTAAGGAACCCGAAGGTTCATTGCCGCCCTCACAGAAGCCTGCCATCGGTCCCTATCCTGCGCAAGATTAATCCAGTATCTATCATCATTTCCCACCTCCCTCAAATCCATTTTAATATTATCCTCCCACTACTATATTTCAAAAATATCTATCTGATAATGACCAGTCACTTACGTGATCTATTTATTAAACTGTAGGAAAAATGAATATTTAAGTACTGTACCCTAATTATCACTTAGAAGGATTTAAAATTCATGGAAATGCAGTACGATATTAATGAGCTAATAAAATATTTTAACTAGTAGTAGTAGTAGTAGTAGTAGTAGTAGTGGTAGTGGTAGTGGTAGTGGTAGTGGTAGTGGTAGTAGTAGTAGTAGTAGTAGTAGTAGTAGTAGTAGTAGTAGTAGTAGTAGTAGTAGTAGTAGTAGTAGTAGTAGTAGTAGTACTGATGTGGAAATCGATAGAAGGAATTAGTGAAACAAGAAGAGTAGTACCATAATAATCACAATGATCAACTCAGTTCTTTATGCCGGAATATTCAACATAATGCAAAATTATTTATGTATCTCATTTATGATTTTCACAATGAACCTGATATTGTGGCCAGAATTAAAGCAAGAAGACTGCGATGGATTGGACATGTGCTCAGAGCTCCAGAAGAAACAAGGTAAAATGGGTATTCACAGAAACTTCTTTAGCAAAAAGACCACTGGGAAAACCTAGGCTTGGATATTTGGACAATCTGAAGGAAGATCTAATTTTTTATATAAAATTACGGTAACTAGAAAATTGTTTGTCAGGATAGGGTGCAGAGTTATTATGTTGCAAATTCAACAGCCAAGAGTTTTCATAACTTATTAAACTTTACAACAACAACAACAACAACAACAACAACAATAATAATGATAATAATAATAATAATAATAATAATAATAATAATAATAATAATAATAATAATAATAAAATAAAAATAATTAATAAATCTTCTACCACAAAAAATGCTTTGTTTAAGATCATCTGTCAAAATTTCACTGTTTTAGATGGAGTCACATTTTAAACACAAGGATTAGGATTAATATGTGATGCAACAGCCCTAATACAGTCAAGGCTTACCAGTTGACTGCTAGCTTACGCCCACTTTTCCGTAGCGGGAGTGAACGATTATCCGACCAATACGGAGATAAAGTTGATCCCCTAAGTTCTTGAAACTGATTTGCTATACCGAATTGCGCTACTCATTGTAAAAAAAATGGTTTATTTAACGACGCTCGCAACTGCAGAGGTTATATCAGCGTCCGGAATTTTTGTCCCGCAGGAGTTCTTTTTACATGCCAGTAAATCTACTGACATGAGCTTGTCGCATTTAAACACACTTAAACGCCATCGACCTGGTCCGGGATTGAACCCGCAACCTCGAGCGTAGAAGGCCAGCGCTATACCAAGTACGCTACCAAGGCCGACTACTCATTGTATCTATGCATTTTCCGACACGATGCTGAATGGGCACAGGTCCCATACACTAGCCGAATTTAAAAAAATTCGAAAGAGCGCACATTACCTATTGTCAGTCAAAAGCATGGCGCTTTAGATCAAGCGGCTACGGTGCCGGACTAAGAAAGAAATAGTACGGGAGAATTAAAGAACAACAATTAGGATGATAAGTTGCATTAGGATAAGCATGTATATGTACAGTACAGGGCAGTGCAAATGTAAAGTAGGTGATAAAATGAAAGGTACAAGCAGAAAGCTGGATAGATCTGTCAATACGCAGATAAAGTGAATCAAAGAAACTATGAAGATCAGAATGTATATTAGGCCTATGGAAAATATAATCGATGGAGATCGCTTGAGAAAGTAACATCCTTAGCCTGAGGAAAATCATGAATGCATGAATAAATTTCTTATACAACAAAGTATAAAAACATGCGCTGATCAACTTCACTAACTTATGAATGAGAGGGGAAGTTCCCTCCCATTTTCCTTTCCACGCTATGGAGGGTGTGACTTACTACTCAACGTAAAAAACGGTTGCATCATCCAAACAAGAACGGTGACGTCATTTCCGCGTACGTGCTTCCCGGCAGATACCATATGTGGCGAGGGGTGAGTAATTCGAGTGGTAGGGGTGTGTCCCTCAGTGACGACAGATGTTAACTAGTACAGTATCTTCATCGAGTTCTACACTGTAGCTCAAGCGGCGAAGTGTCTCAAACGGAGACCGAGAAGTAATATTTTTTGTCTCAAGAATGTTTAATAGACCTAATAGGTTGCAAAAGTAAACAAAAATGTCGAAATTCATTGAGGACTTAAAAAAAACTGATTAGATTATCAATGACATTACTGGAGGAGTTCGTACCCAAATCGAATTATCGTCGCAGTATTTTGATGCACTACACATCGACTTTTAGGAGTTGGCCTTCTAAAACGAGGTCTTAAAGACCTTGGGTTTCGCAAAGAGGTCGATACACAATGTTCAATATACTGTAGTAAAATATCCTAACATGTACGCTTTACAGTCGATTGAAAACGCCTAAAATTAGGCTTATGAAACGCATTACGAGTATGAAAAACAAGAATCAATTTTATAAGAAAAATTTAGATCTATAGTAATTTTATTATAGGCCTAAATATATAAATATTGCCTTAAAATTTGAATGGTTCTGTTTCCCGTATTTTGGTGGGGAATTAAGACAGCATTTAGAAGAAAGAATAATGATTTATTCAATACAGCGTGAAAAATACTTGTAATATTGTAGGTTACGCAATGGTTAGAAATAGACTTGTGACTTGGGCCTCTATGGGGTGTTGCGCCACGGATTTAAATTTTTTTATGGTGTGGTCATTCTTCATTTCATCAATATGCAATTTTGACTTCGAGCTTGGTCAGTATCTGAGAGAGGGCATAATCATATACGACGATAATGGCAACACGATGCAAAAGAATGGTCTTGTCAATAACTGAGCATTGCAGAACAGGAAATGTAATTTACAGTGTAACTATTCGTTGGAATATCAATGTACTGTAAATAATGTGTAATTAAAGAAGCACACATATTAAAAAATCATTCATGCTTGCAACTTAAATAATGAAATAAACGAAAAAGCTGGTAAAGGGATATCTCACAAACAGCGAATTAAAATTTCAAGCCTAATTCAACAATAACAAACATAGAGCGTTCTCAGAAACAATGTTTGGACAACTAGATTGATACAGGTAATAAATGCCTAATAGGTAAAAGATTATTAAATAATTTAAAATTCGAAATTAATAACTCACAAGCGCTTCATTCTTGAATAAAAGACGTTCTCGTTTATTATAAGCACATCAACAATACTGTAATTTAATTTGGGGATTTTAATATATTTTTTACTAGCCGTACCCGTGCGCTCCGCTGCACCCGTTACAAATAAATATAAAGTAATTACATAATTAAAATAGGACATTTGATCCAGGGAACATTCGTGTTTGATAGAAGGATAAATCGTTTAATATGTTACTTAATTTAAATTGCATCCAACTAATTAAAATGCGAACATTTTGGTCCAGAGACCACTCATTGGTGCAATGACAATTCCTTTAACATGTTTCTAATTTTTATTACATGCAACCATAGTTTAATGAAGATTGACATCATTTAGATTTAATGTGTATACTTTATTTTACTTGTTATAGGTTTCCATTGAATTATGGTAATAACTTAATTTTAACCCTTGTTTTCTACGTATTCAGTAAATGGCGTTTGGCCCACTATGGTTCTGAACCCTTCAAATAACTTAAATTATATTATATAATATTACATTACATATATTATATTATATTATATTATATTACATTACATTATATTATATATTATATTGTATTATATTATATTATATTATAATATATTATATTACATTATATTATATCGGAAGTTACTGTAATAACATTATAGCATTATGTCCATCTAGAGAAACTACACTTTCCAATGGTGAAATAATAATTAATTATACAAATCGGTTAATTTAGCTTCCGATATTACTTCATACAAACACAGAAACATTCTCTGTAGGCTATCTTTCATAGCTTTCCATTGTTGCTGTCCAAGGCCCCTTATAGATGAAGTCATTTGTTTTTTATTTCATTATACGGCCTTAGATGGCAGTTATTTTAATTTTAAAACTCATTTATATCATTAAATATCAGTCCTATCAAAATTTTTCAAGGAATAAAACTTATCGCAAATTATTTTTAAAGAAACTTTTGTTATGTAACATTTTTCACAAAAATCAATAATAAGCGAGATATTTCGATTTATCTAATTCAGGCCCCCTTATAACCCCCTCTTAAGTGTATTTTGAATGCCATATAGCCTAAAATCTAAGTTACACCGAACATAATTTCTATTCCAATTTTCATCGAAATCCGTTCATCCATTATCGCGTGAAAAGGTAACAAACATACAGACAGACACAGATATACAAACAAAAATTTCAAAAAAGCGATTTTCGGTTTCAGGGTGGTTAATTATATATGTTAGGACCAATTATTTTTGGAAAATCGAAAATTACCAGAAAAATTTCGGCTACAGATTTATTATTAGTATAGATATATGACTTGTGGGAAAATATACAGAATTCAGTCACCGTTATGTGCACTATTGTCCAATAACCCAAACTGATTTCAATTACCCCTCTACTCTACCCTCTTCCTTTGCTGCAGCTACTCTAAACTACTGAGTCACAAATCCGTTATTACTCCGTTTATTTCCTCGTGACTGGTGCAGCTGATGCAATGTTTTGCTACTACAAAGCAGACTGGGGGCGCGGCGCAGTTGCGTCAGCCACCAGACACTATCTCGTCTTTCAACAAACGCACTGCGTAATGTTCGATGTCATTGTTTTCATCGAACTGCTGCGTCACTTCCATAGATTAAGATAACATTTCGCAACGATATTATTTTAAGTACCGGCACTTAAATAACAATTCTAATTCCATACAATTTCAGACTCCAGATTCCGAACAATAATTTATGTCCATTCTACGTGTGATCGTCGGATGTAAGAATACATTATTATTATTATTATTATTATTATTATTATTATTATTATTATTATTATTATATTTTGGAGCTACGGTCGTGGGTTTGAATTTAACGTACAACTAAACATGTTTGGTCGTTGTCAATGTTATGTATTAAGTTGTCTTGACTCTACAAGAGCCTCACCGTATGTTAAATGAAATAGGCGTACAGTATGAACACCTGGACACGATACAAGAGATGGATGAAAAAAGGAATAAAGAAGGAAGGGATAGAAAATAAGATAAAATAAAAGAGCGAGGAACACAGAAAACAAAAGAGAGAGAAAAAAGGTACAAAAATGGCGACAGGGGATTCATAGGATCATTGTAATTTTACAAGATGTTTATGTTTTGGGTTGGGGCTATTGGGATATTTAGATTTTTAAGGAATTTGTTCTTACTTGTAACTTCATAAGGATTGTGAATGTGATTGAAATAAATTTAAGGAAATTCATGTGCTGTATTATTAATGATCTTGTTTCCTTTATTTCTTTATAGAATACCTAGGCCTAGTACCATGTATTTGTGTAAACATTTACAACGGAATTACTTTGTTTCATCCGATTTTGTCTATTGGAGAGTCGTTAATAAGGGCCTATTCCTGTAGTAACCACCATATCAATGCTATGAAATTGACGTCAGAATAGTGTGGCTAACTCATTGCCGTTACTAAGCAAGTGATTTTCAGATGTTAAAACTTCAGTAATATTTTAACCATTTCACCCTCGAGCATAAACTTTCACGTTGAAAGAAAGGAAGAGGAAGATATGGGGAAGAAAGAAATATGCAAGAAAAAGCAGAAATGGACATACACGTAGAAACATAGCAATAGAGGAAAAAAGAAAGAAGGAGAAAGTATCACAAGATTAAAGCAGAAAGAGCGAAAATAGGTTACGAAATGAAAGAAAGAAAAGAAACGAATATAGGGGGAAATAACGCGAAGAAAAGTGAAACGAAGAAACAGAGACATAAGAAATAAACAGAAAAGGTAGAGGAGAGAGAAAGAAAGAGAGTAAACAATAATGAACGAGATAACCAGTCACAGAAAACTCTAAAATCCATTCAACATTTTTCACCACTAAATATACAGTATTTGTTCAAACTTTTATACGTAGGCCTACATACTAAACATTCATAAATATCTTGAGTCTCTAGTTTTAATCCAAAAGGAGAACATAGTTTATCTATTAATACGAAGGATACAAGGAAGCATTATTTGCCACCAAGAATGTAACAATGGTAGGCTAATTCACTTCATTTAATGATAACGTGTTACCACCACGTTCTTTTATTCAATATTGCCTGTACTCACAAAGCATTAAGAATCATTGTTATGCAACTCATACTTCTCGGAACCATAAACAGAAGAAAGGAACTTTGGTTTTCAATGAATTGGAAAAAAAAAAAAAAAAAAAAAAAAAAAAAAGGGACACACATCTCCAGTCTCTAAAAGGTGGGAAGGAAATTTGTTTACTTTCTGAAATCGAATTCCCGTCCGTTGGATTTGTAGTCGGTCGTATTACCACTTGAGCCACATCAAGAATAGAACGCGATGGAATGAAAGAATGCCAAGACTTTCGTTTTGAGTGTGGAGTGCCTTGAAGCAGCAGGAAGACCGATAGCATAACCACGGCGCGGCGTCGTCTGGTGTAGCTCACGTGTGTTGTGGCGCGCGGTCGCTTTTAGACTTGCTGGAGGCTCGTCAAGGGGCTCGGCCGGGCGGACCAATGGCAGCGCGCCAGCGCGGGTGTGGTGTGGTGTGGCTGCGTGAGGGGGGTCACGCAGGTGCGTGCGGGCTCCGTGCTCCACCTCACATTGCTCTTCCAGCGTACGGTTAAATTGCCTAGGGATATCCTCATACAATAACTCTGGACTCTTATGTTGAAATTTTCACCGTTGGGTCGACAAAAGTATTATGTTCATTTTGAGAGAAGAACGTATGTGCGAATTTCGTTACGGTATTTTGTAACTTAATAGTGATATGTCCAACACAGTTGTAATCACACCGCAGTAACATTTTCTGTTATCTATTCATATTCGTTTCACATGAGTTATACCTTACTGCTATCACGAGGTTCCAACCTGTCTTCGGACAGTTGAGTAAACAACAACAATCACAGAAGACTAGTTAATAATGGTGACTGCTTATGAAAGGTGCAGTGTTGGAAGCATCAATGCCACACAGTCAGTGGCGGATTGACAATTCTGTAGACCCAAGGACTTTCCGCCCCTATTTCCTTACTTAAAACGTACCTCCCTCCCACTTCCACCCTCGATAAAATTTGGAATAATAATTCTGCGCTCTATCAGGGATACATCGGGACGCAGAAATGTCACCATGTTTCGGAAATGATTTGTTGTGTTGATTTGAATGTTCTATTTTTGTCTCAGTTTACAAGTGGAGAGGATGGATCTATAGTAAGAGAAGTAATTAATGAGGGAATGGAATGGACTTTTCGGTAAGAGGGCACTATGACCCAACACTGGCTGACTGCACTAAGGTTCGCTGCGTACCTACATTCGAGCAGGCAACCCCTAGCAACATCTAGCTTTACGCTGCACAGTTACATAATATCTCCCACGAAAATAACTCAAATTAAAATAAGTATAACGCAGTTGAACAAAAACTTTAGCCTCGTGTGTATCAGGGAGGTTAGAGAATGAAATGCAAAGAATAATGGTTCAATTACAATAAGAAATAAATGTCAATTATCTTGATTTTAAAATATTTAATAAAATAATAGTGAAGGCTGTTAATCATCAAAATAATGCTGACTAATACTCGTCTTCAAACAAAACTGACATGTTATGAATCATGGCTGACAGACTCTATCACAAGACCAACAACAGAAATAGCAATAAAATTTCTAACTCGGAATATGTATCATAAGAACTTTCTTGTGTCAAATATTAAATATTTAAATATTTAATACAAGAAAGTTCTTATCATACATATTCCGAAGTTGATACAGTGTTAAAAGTTGTGTAATCAAGATGTATAAAATTTCTAACATTGGTTCAGAAAACACCATAATGTATCAGAAATGAACTGAAGATATTCAATACAAAAGTAAAAATAGTTAATATAGGCAAAAGTAATACAGATTTATAGATCAGAGAATCGATAACTGAATATTTAAACATGTAATGAAACATAACTATATGATAGGAGAACTAATGCTCTAAAATGCTATGCTCAGACTAACTTATCCCTTGAGCACGGAAAAGATCGTTTTAAGGTTCAATCCTTGTAGTTGATGACGGTAATGAACAACATATTTCTTATGAATATCACACTGTTTTCAAGAATTTCCTACCTTATGTAGCTATTAGTCAAATGGAAAATACAGAATTTCATACTTACAAACATTGTAGTGGCAGGACAACGACCTTCGCGCAACATCAAGCTTGCACGTGATCGCTGCGTACACGACAACCGGCTACAATATTTTCCCATGATATTACATAACTGCACCAATTAACATACAAACTTCATACATTGTATTTTAATATATATGGCGTGAAACATTTTCCGCATATGCAACTTAGTCCTAACACAATACCTGCCATATTATTATCTTGTAATTATTAAGCGCACGCACGCACACACACACATACGGTACGCGTTGTTTGGCATCATAAATTCTTGACAGAGTACCCACACTAGTTTCTGAAACTGATTAAATTTTCTAAATTGTTTTGTTAACTCTGTCTTTTAATGAGAGAGAGAGAGAGAACGAGGGAGAAGAGGGAGGAGAGAGAGAGAGAGCTATCCTACCCTGTTTCTGGTTTCAATATCCTCTTCTGAAGAAAATTAGTTTATTCCTTCAATTTGATAAACCTCTGTCCCTGAATTCTTCCATACTATTATTTGTCAACAACTATTCTGTAACCAGAATGAAACTTTATGATCTTACATGATCTTGTTATAATGCATTCAACATTATATTTTTGTGTAAGTAAATACACATTTTATTTAATACGAGCGCTGCTCACTCGGTCCTCAAATTTTGTTAATACAGTATTACTATATCTTCTTTTTTATATTGATTGTATTATTTTATTTCTATTTCTATTGTTGTAATTATATTCTGTATTCTGCATATTTAAATTTAAATAAATAAACAAAATAATAAACAAGAGAACAACCACTAAAAAAGCACAACCACTAAATTGTATTTTTACATTTGGAAACAAATTAGTGCTGCATTAGTGTAAAATACAAAGCGAAATAAGTTCACCATTCCTGTCTATGCTCACATCGAGCAACGCTGAGCGTGTCTAAATCTCTTTAATAAGTTATGCAATATCTCCCGTTTTCCAGTCCATAGGCATCAAACTTTACCGACTACGCTAATTCAGCTCTTTTAACATTTCCCATCAGTGGAGAATGTTTAATCGCAATTAAAAACTGACTTACGGAATCCCGACGTCGCGTCGCGACGTTCCCACGTCGAAGCACCATAAAGTCTGTTTTACTGTCGAGGTCGGCAGCGTAAAGCTAAATTATCAAGGACACTGTTATTAATATTAAAACATGATTAAGCTGGATTACCGCCGCGTCCGTGGCTCAAGAGCTAGCGCGATGGTATTCCATCCATGCGGCCCGGGTTCGATCTCCAACCAGGACGTGATTGAATTTATGGATCACAAAGCAGACGCTGTAGAGGGTTTTCTCGGGATACTCTCGTTTCGCCAAAATTATTCATCTCCCAATTCATATATTATCTGAAATAGTTACAAATAGACTGGGGTGAAATATTGGGGGTAACGTGGGTTTCCGATGATGAATAGGAAGGGTTTGGAGCATATGAGATTATTCGCCTGAGAATGTGACCTGCTCTGTCAGGGCTGAGGCAGGATGGCCCACTTATCAGCAATGGTTCCACAAATGCCAACAGGATAACCTGTCAAACTTGGACAATCATCACTATATATATATATACATACGAGGCGCATCCAGAAAGTAAGTTTCCCGATTTTTTCCCCTTGAAAGTAAACGTAATCAGCCGTGTCAATTGCGCATGCGTAACAGATCTATGAGGTATCAATCATATGCCAGCCGGACAGGTCCCGCCTGGTGCCAGTAGCGTGGCAGCAGTGGTCCGAAATGGAAGCTCTTATTCCTTCTCCCTCCGCCTGCGAGGTTCGGTCGGTGATAAAGTTCTTTAATGCACAAAGCATTGCGCCAATTGAAATTCATCGGCAGCTCTGTCAGATCTATGGGCCGAACATCATGAGTAAGCAGATGGTGCGTCGCTGGTGTAGGCAGTTTTCCGAAGGTCGTCAAAGTGTCCATGATGAAGAGCGCAGTGGGCGACCGTCCCTCATCAATGATGACCGTGTTGAGCTGGTGCGGCAGTGCATCATGGAGAACCGTCGCTTCACGATTACGGAGCTGAGCAGCCATTTTCCGCAGATATCGCGATCCTTGTTGCATGAGATTGTCACTAAGCACCTGCTGTTCAAAAAAGTGTGTGCCAGGTGGGTGCCGAATAACCTGACACCTGAACACAAAATGCAACGTTTAAGAGCAGCACTGACATTTCTGCAACGGTATCGCGATGACGGCGACGAGTTCCTCGACAGGATCGTCACGGGCGATGAGATTTGGATTTCGCACTTCACCCCGGAAAACAAGCAGCAGTCAATGCAATGGCGGCATAATGGATCTCCGGTCAGGACGAAATTCAAACAGACGCTGTCGGTACGGAAAGTGATGTGCACGGTGTTCTGGGACAGGAAGGGCATTCTGCTCATTGACTTCCTTCCAAGAGGTGAAACAGTGAACGCTGACCGGTACTGTGAAACACTGCGAAAATTGCGACGTGCCATTCAAAACAAGAGGCGTGGAATGCCTACTGCAGGTGTTGTTCTCCTCCACGACAATGCTCGTCCACATACGGCTCGGCGCACAGCAGCTGTTTTGACGGAATTTGGCTGGGAGTTGTTTGATCGCCCACCCTACAGTTCTGAACTTGCTCCCAGCGATTTTCACGTTTTCTTGCACCTCAAGAAATTCCTGTCCTCCGGTGAGCGTTTAGGCAACGACGAAGAGCTGAAGACGTCATTCACACTCTGGTTCCATTCACAGGCGGCAGAGTTCTACGACAGAGGGATACAAAAGTTGATCCCACTATACGACAAGTGTCTCAATTCTTATGGTGGCTATGTTGAAAAATAGCTGAAACATTGCTGTACCTGTTGCCAATAAATGTTATCCTGGAAGTGTGTGTTCTTAAAAAAATAGGGACACTTACTTTCTGGATGCGCCTCATATATATTAGTCGCCCTGGGTATCAGAGTTGGTATAGCGCTGGCCTGCTGTGCCCGAGGTTGCGGGTTCGATCCCGGCCCAGGTCGATGGCATTTAAGTGTTCTTAAATGCGATAGGCTCATGTAACTAGATTTAGTGGCAAGTAAAAGAACTCGTGTGGGACAAAATTCCGGCACACCGGCGACGCTGATATAACCTCTGCAGTAGCGAGCGTCGTTAAGTAAAGTATAATTTAATTTATATACAGTAGAGCATCGATTATCCGAAACAATTGGGGACGGGGGGGGGGGTGTTCGGATAACTGATTTTTCGGATAGCCGATCATTTACGAAAACAAATTTTGCCGGTGTCATAGGAGCAGTATCAAACAAAGAAACACTGATATTAAACACAAAACTGTATATATATATATATATATATATATATATATATATCTATATATATATATATATATATATATATCGTGTCATACGTCTTACAAATAACACAGAGGACTAGCCTAGTTTGATAAGTTCAAAGTGGCCATTAACGTAGGCCTACAGTTTAGGAAAAGAAGTCCAACATTTTTTTCTGCTTCAGAGTTGAGACTCGTTTTTTTGCAGCCAAATCTCGCAAACAGCCCTAGTGGAACTTCTACATGGCGCACGCGCAAATTTGAATATATACAGAGAGCACACTGGGCCAAAGCAAGCCTGATTAACTACAAGGATCCATTTCAGATCCGGCACTCGAAAAGCCAATCCAAGCCAAGCCATGCTGGATTATATATTTTTTCAGTGGCTACTGGCGATTCAAAATTCATTGGGCCATTTATTACACTATATCCGTACTTAAATCCATGTTTAAAACTCCATTCCGCCTACACCAGAGAGATACAATATAAATCTCATGAAGAAGTTTTAATATAAAGCAACAGAAAATAACACATCGACAACAGATAAATATCCATGCCATACTTATGTAAGATCCGAACTTATTACCATGGCTCCAATGCGAATTTAAAGCTGCACGCTTTAACGTTGTGTATAAACTGCCGACTAGTTCGAGACTTTGATTTAAAATATTTTTGTGCATTTACTTTTACTTTCTCTTTATGAAGATTATGCAGAGAAAATAATGTAATGATGTAAAATTTCAATAGTTACATAATTTTCATAGAAATACATGCTTTCAGCATCTCTCATACGAGGAGTTTTCTTTTAACATACGTCTTTCCATTTCTCTGTCTGTTTGTATACAGCGATTTCTCTTGAACTATAAAATTAGTTTCGTTCATGTTCCGTATCTACGAGTATGAGTCAAATCACTCGATAATGGTAAATGTGAAATACATTCACGTTTCATGCTATAAGCTAGTCTAAATTTCTGATGATACTGATCTGTAGCTACTAAAACTTCGATATTGTACAGCTTACACAAACAGCGAAATATATTTTACAGAGCATATGCCCATGGACAACAGTGAGAAAGCAATTAATATTAGAATTCAAAGGATGATGATTATGACGTCGAAACTAGTCAACCAAGTAAAATAACACCAGAATTTAAATATTAACATAGTGAAATTATTGATTAAATTTATATAACTTAATAGTTCATCAGTAATTAATATTAACTAAATAAATGTAAGATTGATTTTTTCTGGCAACCTCTTCAGTTTCTCTATAATGTAGGCTTATGGATTTGGTTGCTCATCCCACTTCGCAAGTAATCGATTCTTGAATAATTCTCCAATGACAGTAACAGAGCAATGCTGAGATTGAAGGTGATAGGAGAAACTTAATACTTGAAGAAAATCTGTATCACAACCACTTCAACAGCCACAAATCTTGTAACCAAATTGATAAAATGTCGCCAGTAAAATAAGTGAGCTGCTTTTTGTGCTATGTTAGGAAACGTTTGAAAAAATAACAACAGAGGAACTACAGTAAGTGGATCCAATGAATTATATTGTTATTGTTCAATATACGCCTTTATTAATTTATGCTCACTCACCGTTTCTTGAGAAACAATACTGAATTAATACAATAGAAAAGGAGGTAAGTACATAGTTTAGTCTTACTATAACAAAACGAAAAAGTTATCTGCTGGCAGAAACAAGACAGCTAGCAGGATATACGCTTCCTGCCCATAGAACGAGAGAAAGATAATTTTGAGTCTTCCTGTCTGATCAGCTTGACCTCCACAAAATTCTACTTCTAAATTAAAACTAAAAGAACAAATGATATTAAACCTTAGCACAGAATGTAATACAAATGTCCAATACTCTTATGTACTCTGTCCAAGAGGTGTATGTCGAAGATGAGGTTACCTTTCTGCAATAAACATTATGTATCTTGTACTTACTGGCTTTTAAGGAACCCGGAGGTTCATTGCCGCCCTCACATAAGCCCGCCATTGGTCCCTATCCTGAGCAAGATTAATCCAGTCTCTATCATCATATCTCACCTCCCTCAAATCCAATTTATATATTACCCTCCTATCTACGTCTCGGCCTCCCCAAAGGTATTTTTCCCTCTGGCCTCCCAACTAACACTCTATATGCATTTCTGGATTCGCCCATACGTGCTACATGTCCTGCCCACCTCAAACGTCTGGATTTAATGTTCCTAATTGTGTCAGGTAAAGAATACAATGCCTGCAGCTCTGCGTTATGTAACTTCCTCCATTCTCCTGTAACTTCATCCCTCATAGACCCAAATATTTTCCTAAGAACCTTATTCTCAAACACCCTTAATCTCTGTTCCTCTCTCAACGTCAGAGTCCAAGTTTCACAACCATACAGAACAACCGGTAATATAACTGTTTTATAAATTCTAACTTTAAGATTTTTTGACAACAGACTAGATGACAAAAGCTTCTCTTATGTATCTTGTAGTAGAATATTATCGACAAGAAGTCTGTGGTCTACGAAAGTGATGAGTCTGGCAGTTTTACGTCGCGCGAAAGCCATGGTCGCGATTTCGAGCATGACCGTTGTTTTAAGTTACACTTAGAGTATGGCTATTATTGTTCTTTGTTAATAAATTATGTTATAGTAGTTCCGCTACGTGTCCACCTCATGTCATTATGCGGTATCATTAAAATATTTTGTTATATAGGCGTGTGTGTGCGTGTGCGTGTGTGTAAATCAAAACTAGAAGTAACTTAAAGTTTCGTTGAAATCACTTCTCTCAAGTCTATTATGCATTCTTTGGTACGTACTCATCTTAATATCATGAAAATGAACAAGAAAATTCCAAAGCCTTTTGTCGTAAACGGAAATTTATTTGAAATAATAATAATTATAGACGGTGATTAATACATTGTTACAAGCTAACACACATCTCCTCAACCAACAAAGTTGCCACTAAATAGGCAAGCGCCACAGACAAGTTCAACTTCACTTGACATATTGTTATGTCCTCGTGCAACATTCAGCTAGCAGCCTCACTTGAAAATGGCACTGGCAAGGCAAAATACAGAAATCTGTGTAAAACTTCACTGGCGCAAAAGTACGACTGGCGTGTTAACTGGCGCCAACAAATCCATGCACCTTTATGATATATAAGTCATTCAATGCAATTGCGCCTAAAGGTAGGCAACCCTTCTTCCTTATTTGTGGATTGTATTGCTGCCTGAACTCCTGAACAGGTCAATCTACTCGTATCTATACTAATAATAAATCTGTAGCCGAAATTTTTCTGGTAATTTTCGATTTTCCAAAAATAATTGGTCCTAACATATATAATTAACCACCCTGAAACCGAAAATCGCTTTTTTGAAATTTTTGTATGTCTGTCTGTCTGTCTGTCTGTCTGTATGTTTGTTACCTTTTCACGCGATAATGGATGAAAGGATTTCGATGAAAATTGGAATATAAATTATGTTCGTTGTAACTTAGATTTTAGGCTATATGGCATTCAAAATATTTTATTTAAAAGGGGTGTTATAAGGGGGCTTGAATTAAATAAATCGAAATATCTCCCTTATTATTAATTTTCGTGAAAAATGTTACATAACAAAAGTTTCTTTAAAAATAATTTCCGATAAGCTTTATTCTATGCAAAATTTTGATAGGACTGATGTTTAATGAGATAAATGAGTTTCAAAATTACAATAACAACGCCATCTAGGGCGGTATAATGAAATAAAAAACAAATGACTTCGTCTATAAGGGGCCTTGGACAACAACAACAATCGAAAGCTATGAAACATAGCCTACAGAGAATGTTTCTGTGTTTGTATGAAGTAATATCGAAAGCTAAATTAACCGATTTGTATAATTAATTATTAATTCACCATTGGAAAGTGTAGTTTCTCTGGATGGACGTAATGCTATAATGTTATTACAGTAACTTCTGAGTGAATCGAGAACAGGTAAGATTAAAATAGCTTCTTATGCACAAAAAACTTGATAGGCTATTCTGTACATTCGTTTACTGTATTTCCTAAAATAATTTTTGTGACCAAATGAGTGGTCTCTGGATCAAAATGATCGCATTTTAATTTTTTAAATACAATTTAAACTAAGTAACATAATAAACGATTTATCCTTCTATCAAACACGAATGTTCCCTGGATCAAATGTCCTATTTTAATATGTAATTACTTTATATTTATTTCTAACGGATGCAGCGGAGTGCACTGGTACGGCTAGTTTGATAATAAATTGTTAAGCTACTGAATACAGCAACGAATGATGCAGGCTTCACAGCACTTCAGCATTGCAATCACACGATTTTTCACATCGAAAGTAGAGAGTGTGTTCTAAAAAGATCGCAGAAAATCAGCAGCGCTTCAGATAGAGAAGAAAGACAGCCTTTTACGAATATTATATATGGAAATGCATTGCAACTACAGTGTGAATTAAAACAAGGCTCTTAATTGCAGTCAGATTTTTTAGTAGAACGTCTTCGTGCATATTTTACTCATTTCAGATCTACTTATATACAGCACAGGTAAACGTAGCGAACACACATTCGAATGGCTTCTGTACCACAGATACAGTTCAAAATTCCGATACAGTGAGTCGTCTAGAATCAAACTGTATTTTATCGAAAAATCTGATTTGTTAGAGAAGACGAAAAGCTAGTGGAGTTAAACTCTACACGGTCGCATTACTACTGAAGTTAAGGCAGATAATTTCCAGTTTGACTCCAAACGAGCAGTTTATCACATTATCTGCAAAATTCTGCACAGAAACATACCTTAATCACATATTTCAGAATTAGGAGAAGGTGCAGTCTGATTATAGGCGACTTAAGTGTATTTGTGGTAGCCAAAACTGGTATTAGAGTACATTATTTTTCTATAGCCACTCCCTTTTTTTCCTAACGTACCGACAAGTCCAAAAAATACTGTTTCATATCTTATTCTCATTAGGCCATCTCTATGGGACTACTAGTCTGAACGTTATGTGGAACAAATAGGCATTGGGATGCCTACAGTTGGCGTCAACGCCTTAATCACAAGCATGGCATAATAATTATACACACATGCATACATAATAACAGACCTCCCGGAACTACAATCTTCAACCAGGCCAGGGAAATGTAACTTTGCTGATTAAATTCACTATTTGTCCGAGAAAAGTAGGTTTATTTAGCAAACGTATATTGTTTATTGCATCTAAATTGGAACAAGACTTCTCGAAATTGACTCCAGCTATCCGCGTGCCCTCCCTCCTCCCGTGCGCGACACTTTTCCCACTCGGCATACCTAGTCGCGTAGTGGAGGATATGCCTCACACTTCCTATCATACGAACGCTTCATATTCCTACCAAATTTCGTTACGTCAATTTTCCAGCCTACACCCCTACCGGCAGATCGAATTATAAGAAGTTATCACGTAAAAACGTGGGTAACAGAGTATGAAACCTAAATCGAATCATGATAGTGATTTGCAAGGTAATCAAACCAGTTTCTGATTCTTTGAAGCTGTATGTAATGTATAGGGCTATTTATACGTTACATTTTAAATGTAATTCAAATGTGAAGAGAACATCTCTTTAGAGAATATAAATTAGGGTGAGTAAAATTTAAATTCTCTTGTAGCTCAAGACACTGTTTCAGAACAAAAATCTAGCAGATCCGTGCTCGACTACTGGAATGAAAATTAAGACTCCTCTCTCTTTCATAGGTAGGTATCTGATATCTGTCAGTTTTGTGTTATCTCAAGAAGGTGGTTGAAATCATGCTAACATTATTGTCAAGGGGTCTTTGTAGTTGTGAATATTTAGTGTTAGCCAAGAATCTAAGCAATACGTCCAGCAGTAAGGAGTATAATTTCTCCTCATAAATAAGGTTTTTCCTAACGCCGCTCATATTGATCTACTTGTCGTTTGCGCCTCTAGCTATATTTTCTGGCGATTATGATAAAGAATTCTGTTCTAAGATTGAGGTACCATCAGATCGAATTCTGTTCTCCCAGCATGATAAGGAAGTAGGCAGGATGGCTGAAGATAAAGATGATGATAACCTCAACCAGACAACTTGTTCCAACAAGGATACGATCCCGGCCAGCTAGTTTTAGAGGCAGGCGTGCTGACCAACACTCCAAAGTAGTGGACATATTAGTAATAATATCACGTATTAAGTCTGGTGGCCTATTACGGTCTCACTCCGTTTCAGCGGACAGCCCAAAGATATTGTTCCTAAAGGGCGGTAATTTAGTGCTTGGAGTGGTATCCTTGTTCTAGGCATCCTGAGTATATGAGATTTCCATTTTTGAATAATAGTAATAATAATAATAATAATAATAATAATAATAAATAATGTGGAATTATGAAGTTATGTAGGCTACTCGATACTTCGCTAATTATTACAAACAAGTGAGATTAGACGAGAACGCCTAGTTAGTGGATAACTTATCTAACGTAAGTGCTTTGCGGGACAGTCGCTGCAACCTAATGCGAGACATGAGACCTTGACGGTTAGAAGCCTTTAACAGTATGCAACTCAATTAAGGTTCTTCTTACAATTTGCCAATGTTCAGATGAATTTCTTGCCTACAGTTCCTATTCAGGTAACTTATGCAATTTTACCTCCAACGCAAAAAATATCTTCTTTCGAGATATATGAAAGTGACACAAAACAAAGAATAGCATTATTATTCTTTTCTCTTTCCATTATTGTTTATTCTCTTTGTACTCTCTACATACTTATCCACTATAATTCCATTAATATATTCAGTCACTTAATCATCCAGCTATCCATCCATGAATCAATCAATTAATCAATCAAGCATTCATTCAATTAATTATCCGTAAAGTAATAAAATCTTATAGCCGTTTATCCTTTCAAGCGCCTGAGTGGGTCAATTCGTCGAGCGCTGGCTCAGGACGACCGTGGATTCGAGTTCAAACCTCGGAGATGATGGAACTGTATGTTTTGGAAACCCAAGATTGTGAAGGTTTTTCTCGGTATTCTTTCGTTTTTTCCATCGTCATTCCAACAAACTTTCTACCGTTCCCGTTTCATTATAGTCTCCATCTAGAAAAATAGAGCAACTCTTCTGTTTCCGTGACACCGAATTGCCATCCACCATGATGGTTTTACTCGCGGTTCGTCAAAAGATTGGTAGATGGCAGTGGTGGTTGATTCTAGATCTGCACAAGATGCACCGGAACCTTCTAGGGGCTCACCCCTTGACCCAGACGAGGACATATGGTTCCTATAGGTTAAGATAGACCACCATCAGAGATAATGGATTTGTTGGCTGGAGAGGAATGCGTAATGTGGCGAATGGTGAGGTCGGGTTAATTGGGCAGCCCAGTCGGCAAGTAACTCATTAGAGTCATTACATAATAGTGCGCATAAAGCCATATCTCTTCTGATAAGCACCTCAGTGCCTTTGTCTATCCATCCAACAAAACATGCACATACATACATACAGTCAGTCAGTCAGTCAGTCAGTCAGTCAGTCAGTCAGTCAGTCAGTCAGTCAGTCAGTCAGTCAGTCAGTCAGTCAGTCAGTCAGTCAGTCATCAGTCAGCCAGGCAGCCAGCCAGCCAGCCAGCCAGTCAGCCACCCAGCCAGCCAGTAATATATATGAAGAGTATAGGGGAAAAACCAAAGTCACAATTCTCTTAAGAGTGATGTCATCTTCTAATTCAGTATATTACTGCAAAATTTATTGCTGTTTCTAATGAAAAAGTAGGAAAGGATGACTGTATCGGTGGTGATAATTCTCCTTTACCAGTTTTGATAAGAAAAACACTAAAGTTTGCAGTATTATATTGAATTATATGATGACATCACTCTTATGAGGACTGTGACTTTGATTGTTTTTACCCTGTACTATATATATATATATATATATATATATATATATATATATATATACAACTCTCCGTTGGCGTATGTAACACTCTTAATTGATTAAGTCATTCATCCCTTTTTTGGTCTTTGTTCCGTTATTTTTTCCTTTCCACTTTCCTTCCTACTTCTTAGCTTCTTTATTATTTTCTTCTTTTTCTGTTTCATCCTCCCTCCCCATATTTTACTCTATAACTCTAATTAATTCTTTATTCTTCATTTAGCTTTATTAGTTTTCAGATTTTTCATTTCTTTTAATTTTTACTGCAATCCTTTCCTTCTTCATTTCATAATTTGTATCTTCATTTTTTCTATCTTTCCTCTTCTGTTTATCTCTTTGCTTTTTTCCTTTATATTCTTCTTTTATCCTCTATCTCTTCCTTAAGTTAAGTGACAAAGAAATTGGTTCATATATTAGAACAACAGAGAAGAGTGTAAAAACGTGTCATGTATAGTTAAATATATATTTACAGACTCGTATCTCATAATACGTTTTGCACATTTATAGACAGAGTATATTCTGTTTTTCCACAGATGATGACGTACGTTGCTTTCTCATCCTGTAAGCCATTACATGCTGACGTTGCTCCATTCACTGAAGTGGCGATGACTCTCAGAAATGCAGATTTGAATGGTGTTATGTCATTGATACTCGTATGTCACTAATGCATGCAGATGTTGCGGAGGTCGAGATACATGTTTGAGTTGAGTTACTAATTGCCATTTCTGTTATTATTTCTCTGACTTTAATGGATTTTAACTCTGTAATTACTTTCAACTACCACTCCTTTTTAATTGAATTTTTACTTAGAATCGTCTAAATTACTAACATAGAAAATAGCTTGTTTCAACGACGTGTATCATCAGATTTTATTACTTTTATTTGTTATAACATTATTAAAATACAAAGAGAGATAAAGTATTGTGATAAAGAACATTGGATTGAGTGGATCCGTGATTCGACGAATTCCACTTGGGATGGTTACCTGGTTGGTTTTCCTCGAGGTGTGGCCCATCTGCAAGGTGAGTATCAGGAACTGTCAAGGAAAATTCTCGATATCATCTAACGAAAATACCATCTAGCTCTCGTCACTTCCACCGACGCTAGATAACCTCCCAGTTGACACAGTGTCGTTAAATAACAACTTAAAACGGATTTAAACATTTTCACGAAAATACGGATTTAAGCACCTTCCATACTGACAATGTAAGCATTGACATAACTCTGTCTATCCTGTATGAGGCCTTTTCTGAAAGCTATAGACAGATAATGAACATATTCAATATTTCTGACTCAATTCTTCCGGAAAAATGTGTAACATGAAATGTAGTAATATTTAATTAACACCTCATGTAGAATTCAACGTAAAGCTAAAATTAACGTTAACGAGATTCATTAGATTTTCTTACATAGGCACTTTCGCAAGTTTTGTCATAATTCAGTGAAATATAAAATGACTCGAGACACTGTACGTGAGATTTTAATTCTGGGGTATTCCATGTATTTGAGGGAAGGTATGAAATCGTTCTACAGTAGGACGAATTGTGTCAATACTTTAATACCTTATAGTCGTAAGAAAGATAAACGAATTTTGTAGACCTACATATTTTCATAGGAATAATTAGATTAAGTAAACTGTGCAAATATTCACAATTACAGAATAGCTTTGACTGATGATTAGAAAGTTCTAAAATATGGGTATAACGTAAAAATATTCTAGGTCAACTGTTGCAATACTGTATTAATTTTAAGTAGATTTGTTTTAGAAGCGTTAATTGATACATCTAGCCTTGTATTAGATTACACAGTATTTCGTGCGGTATGTAAACTGACTGCAATTGTTATAGACTGCACTTAATAAAGTGTAAAAATATTTTACACTTTCAAGAGATTATAGCTATTCGGAAATTTAACTTGAATTCCTGTGACTATCACAAACTGTATACTCTTTTATCCTATCACTTTTCTTCAGTTCCTCTTCCCCCCCCCTCCTGCATGATTCCCATCAATATTGACTCCTGTCTCTTAACAGCTTTCTTCTTCCTTTCCTACCCTCTGTTTTATATTATCATACCATTTGTGGTCATTTATGTCCTTTCAATGTTCTTACAAATCCATATCATTTTAATATTTTTTCCCTTCATAATTACAATGTGTAGACGAAGGGAGTATCTGGGTTCATTAATTTTAATAGGCAATGTCCAAGTTCGGAAACGTTGTAATTAATATATATAAAAGAAAATTGTTAAGTACCACTTAAATCGCAATTAACATACAGCGCAGAAATGAAAACTGTAAATATTCTGCTCCGAATTTTTGCGTACTTTCTCAGAGCTTATTGTGTACAGATTTCCAAGGTGTAAGGAAGCGTAAGAACCAAACATAATGGATAAAGGAGACAATTGAAGGATCCAGAGCCATAGTGGGCCAAGCGCCATTTATTAAAAATGGAGAAAGCAAGGGTTAAAATTAAACGAATACCATAGTTTAATGAAAATTGACATATCATTTAGTTTTAATGTGTACACTTTGTATTACTTACTATATGTTTCCATTGAATTATGGTAATAACTTAATTTTAACCCTTATTTTCTACGTCTTTAGTAAATGGCGCTTGGCCCACTATGGTTCTGAACTCTACAATTATACAGCTGTTGTTTAAAATAAGGGTCATAATTGAATGTAGTAACTACCTTTGAGAAATATTATACACTTCGATATACGATATTATCAAAAACCAATAGGCCTATACTCAAATAAAACACAATGCTAACAAACTTATTTTTCTCAGAAAACAAACAAAAAGGGAACTGAATTTGTTTCCTTCTTTAACCCTTTCCAATGGATGTACTCCTATACCTTTTGCAAACGATTAAATGACTAGAATATGTAATGAAACCATAATACTTTTTTTTCACATATGACTTTTTGTTAAGAAAATACAAGTATAATTTAGGGTGAGAAAGATTTGAGAATTCACTCACAAGTGAAAATTTATTGTCCTCTATATTATTCTCTGTTTATTTCATTACTATATTATAATTTATTTCTTCTTACTTTGTGTTAAATTCTGGATACAATACACTAAACCTTTTCCATAATAATTCATTTCAGCTGAATTATTTTTTCCAAATATTTTTCTTACTTATCTCAAATCCGTGAAAAGGAACACTTTCACTATAGTGCTACAATTTCATTCCTTCTTTACTTTTTATTTTTCATTCCTTCATTTCCGACTACAATACTGAATTCAATTGCTAAACTCCATACTGCAAATATGGTTGGCATCCAATGATCAATTGGACACTATGAAGAAGTCACACATAGATAGATTTCAGTTAGTAACGACACATTTATTCAATAGGATACATATTGTAAGGCCTATGTGAAAGTAAGTTGACTCTTGAATGTTTGCGATACAAGGGTTGGCAGCCAGACCGAAACACGTGGAGGTCATCTCCATGATTGCATGCACCAATTACAGACAATTCAGCCACTCTGGTTCCAACGCCTCCAATTGTAAATATCTGCCCATCTCAATTGCTTTGGATTTTGTAATCATAGCTCACTTGTCAGTACGGTCGTTAGTAGAAGACAACTCGGGATTAGTGTCTGTCTTCCTGCTTAACGCGCTCAGAACTGTCGTAAAACATTTATTGCATTTCGCTAGTTCTTACGTTGAATTAGTTTTGCAGTTAAAAATTCATTGAAATAGAAGCAAGCGGAGAGGCAGAAAGAGAGACCGACAGACAGCACACTTAATTATATTATTTGTTGGACTTCTCTACGGAGAAAGGCACTATCCAACAAACTTCCAGACTGCATAATATGTACAGCACTTATACTAGCATCACTCAGTTGCAGTGGTATGCTGAATTACTATCATAGTTAACAATTTAGTTCGGCAGCATACTGCATCGGACATTGTATCGAACAGAACGGTTTTGTCTCTGACCGTTAGATGTGACGGTGAGTGCACGCATTCTTATGAGACTGCAGCATACTGCATTGGACCTACTGTATATCCCGAGACGAATGTCCGATGCAGCATGCTGCAGCCTCATAAGAATGTGTGTAATCACTGTCACATCGACGGTCTGAGACAAAACCGTCCTGTCCGAGACACAATGTCCGATGCAGTATGTTGCCCGCCTTAAGCGGAAGTATTTAAATGTCTGGTTCTGTTAAGATGAATGGTTCTAATTGGGGCAAGAAATAACACTAAGTCATGCTTTTAATAATGCGCTAACGTGTGGAATAAAATTCAGAAATGTTCAAGAGTGAACATTTTTGCTCCACATGAGACGTTTTTAGCATTTTTTTGTGTGCCTAAAACTAAAAAAAATAATGTAGCGTGCATCATTTTTACTTACACAACGTTACCATGATGAACAAAATGTATCAAGAGACAAGCGAATTTATTTTTCACAGTTACTTTTCACAATGAAATCTATTATGTATGAGTCCCGCAAATAGTTTTGCCTACCACGCACATGTAAGTAACCAGTGCCAAGAACAGTTTTATTTTCGGGATGGTAACGACTTTCCATTGCGCGAACGCAGATATTTTTATTTCTAAGAACTTTCTTTTTTCATTTTGTCTAGTTTAAGAAAGAAATCCCTGTGTTGTGCTACAATTTGTGTATCATGAAAAGGGTAACACAGATACTTCATGCCTGTGACGGGCAGCGTATTTTTAAGAAAGGAGCCTGAGTAGTCCAATTTAGAGATGTCCATTGTACCTCAACATAATTATAATGAGTTTGTCATAAGTAATTGTCGTCGCTATGGACTTTAGTCGTAAATATTTTGATGCGCATTACGGTAACAAATTGTTCTTCTTCTCCTACGTCATTGCAACGAGTATATAAACAGTACAATAGATGTCGTTAGTTTATGCTCTTGACACGACATGACAGATCGTTAACACCCGTCACACACCACAACATTTCTATAATAGTCTGCACGTTACTTGTCTAACAATACTCTTATGTCAGATGAAAGGTTGGAAGTGACGTACTTTATACAATACATCCAGAAAGGACACGGAACCTTTATTTTTGTTTATAGATACTGTCTCATGAGTAATGTCGAATTTGCAGTAAAATTTTAGTGGAAGTGTGTTGTGGCAAGAAATGAATCTTAATTTCTTAGATTGTATGGTCTTCAGCCCAGGTATTGTGCCGCCCTTAGGCAGTGTTAAAATTTGCCACCCCCCCGAACCCCCACAAACATTTTTTATAAGCAGCTATTATACAGGTCATGTTTACTTTAAATTATTTTTAAATAAAATGTTACAATTCGGAAATCAATAAATTACTGGAATCAAAATACATGCATCTTACTTGTGAATTATAAAGATTTCCTTCACACTTTCTTCACAGAGAAAGCATTGACGATGTCATCAAAGTCGATCTGATGAAGCGCATCAGACTCGATGAAAAGAGACATATTCAAACATATTCACTGTTGAAACAAAATTGATATGTGGAAGGTTTATTTTTAAGCATTGGTTTTGTTGGTGGTATAATTATTACGAATATTTCTTACTTCGATAGGAAGTATAAAGCAAATTGAGAAAAAAAAACTCCAAGTCTTTGTGGAATAAAGGTCAGGTTAGGTAACTGTGACTAGGCGTGGGTTAGGGACGACCCTTTGCGCGTCGGCCATACTGAGGCCTATTGTGCACCCGGAATTTATGGAATGAATGGGAATGAGGTGTACCAGCCCACCGGCCGCATGTGACCCCTCACTCGCTCACCTAATGGGGGCCCCTTATCCCCCGCCCTAAATTCATTCCGCCAAGGTGACCAAGCAGCACATAATCCATTACAACGGTCCTTCCAAGGTGAATCCTGGCAGAGATATTACGGAAGACTGGGAACCCAGGTACGGTTGCGAAGACCCTTTCATATTGAATTATATAATGCACATGCTGAAAAGTGATTAAATAGTATTGTATACATTGGAGATGTAACAGAGTTGTGGTTACTATTCATAGAGATAAATAATAAACACACATCCAATTTGATTTTCAACAATGAATTAATGTTTATACAAGCAGTTAAATTTAAGCAGTTCCATAGTATAATAATGTGATAAGTATTACAATATAATTATGCAGCTGCACACTTCCCTTTTACTCTCGCCGCGACCGCGACAATACAATAACAAAACAATATCCGACTTTCACAAGGTGTTCAAGAACAAACTTCAGAAAATATTTACGAACAAGTGTTTGAAAACAAATTTTACTGTTAAATGAAAATGGAAAGAAAGAAAGAAAGAAAGAAAGAAAGAAAGAAAGAAAGAAAGAAAGAAAGAAAGAAAGAAAATGCCGTCCCCCCGGAAATTGCCATCCTAGACAACTGCCTAGGTTGCCTAGGCCTAAATCAGGCACTGCTTGAGCCACGTCTCAGGGGGTTTTTATCCCGTAACTGTACCAATTTCCGGTTTTTGATGAAAATTCGGTGATAGGCCCTACTCATTTCAACGGCGTCCAAGTTTTGAAAATTTCTTCCACACAGAAAGTGGGCCATGCATCGAAACAGATGGTATTTCCCACCACGGTATTTCTGAAGACGCAAGATCAGAATTATATCCCGGGTGTTGCAGTAGTTCGATTTCTTCTAATCCCTGTTTTTTTTCTATAGTTGTTTGAAAGTTATGGGTCTCGTATTGTCCTATTGCAAGATAATTTTATTTCAATTAAGTAATGCCGGGTGTTGTATTGTATTGTATTGTATTGTATTTATTTACATTCCATAGTATTCGTACATCGCTTCACAGCTAGAATATAGAACATGTCGAAAATCTTAATTGTACTAAAGTCTTAATTATAGTCGCAGTTCAGTTGAAATACAAAAAAGTTTTACAATAATTATACTAATACAACACAAGGGATTATTATCGATACTTAATAAAAAAAAAGGGTAAAGGTATCCCCGTAACATGCCATGAAGGCACTTGGGGGGCATGGAGGATTTTTTCTCGTTGCCAAACTTTCAGAACGGCTCCGAGGTTCACTCAGCCTCCTATAAAATTGAGTACCGGGTCTTTCCCGGGGGTAAAAGGCGGCCAGAGCGTGGTGCCGACCACACCACCTCATTCTAGTGCCGAGATAATGGAAAGCATGGGGCAAATGTCACACGATGGTAGAATGGTCACAGTTCATCACACTTGCCAGTTACCGAGTACACTGACGTGAATAATTGTGGATTAATATATTTAAACGGTCTTAATTAAACTCCGAGGTAATACAAGACAGTAATATTCATGCAGCATTGTTGAATGTCATAAATTTTCCTACAGAATATAAGGCGTGAGAAATTAAGCACTTCTTTAACTTTGCCCTAAGTAATCTTGTGTTTTGAGTTTGCTACTTTACGCTGTATTTTAGAGAACTTTTACTTTAAACCTCATTCTTGTTGTTTTGGTTTGGATGGTCATATTATTGCATCTCTGCTTGCTCGTCATCGATTGGCTCGTAAACAGCATCGAACATTCCTATCCTATATCGTTACTGGTGACGAGAAATGGTGTCTTTATGCTAACATAAAGAAAAGAAAGGAATGTTTGAGCCCGAACAAAAAAGCAACTCCCTATACAAAGGCCAGCATGCATCCACAAAAGATAATGTTGTGCATCTGGTGGAACTGCGAGGGTGTGCTGTACTACCGAATTGCTTCCCTGAGATGTAACTATCACTGCCGACATTTATTGCCATCAACTGAGACGTCTTGCACACGCAATCCAAGAAAAACGATCAACAAGAAGTGATGCTACTCCACGATAACGCCGGCCCACACTCTGCTAACATGACACAAAACACTATCCAGGAGTTGGGTTGGAAAGTCATTCCGCAACCACCTTATTCATCTGGTCTTGCGCCCTCAGATTTTCACCTTTTCCGCTCTCTATCAAACAACCTTCAAGGAACTTCCTTTCCGGATGAAAATGCACTCCGAACATGACTTGACGACTTCTTTAACTCTAAATCACGCGATTTCTACAGGCGTGGAATCGAAAAAATACTCAATCATTGGCAGACTGCTGTAAATAGTGAAGGAGAATATATTGTTGATGATTAACTTCTCTCTTATGTGTATCTGATGTGTTTAACAAACTTATGAATAAACGCTACGAACTTATGTACCAACCCAATACATTAGTACCATATAACAAAATAAGAAATGAAGCTGTAGTAGAGAGTGGGTGAAAAAAGAATAATGATGAAACTGATCAGAAAGAGAAAAGAAATGGACTGGGTCACTAGCTAAGAAGGAACTGCTTATTGAATGATGCACTGAAAGGAATAGCGAACGGGAGAAAAATTCAGGGTAGAAGAAGTTATCAGATAATAGAAAACATTAAGATAAAATGAATCATATGCGCAGAGGGAAGATCTGGAGAATCCTGGATTTACTGTGAAGTACCTGTCCTTGGGCAAATAACTATGAATGAATACCACTTATTTCCACAATCATATCTGATAAATTTTATTAATATTCAGTATATATATATATATATATATAACTCTTCATTTAATGCATCTTTCACTCATTATTCGAATAAAGTAGACTGCTATGCATAGACATTTCGCTAGCCCACGCTACGAGCATGCTAAACTAGCCCCGGCTATCGACTGATTACTTGTGCAGGATTCATATCATAACTTATTTCTAACACTGGTTTAAGAATACGAAAAACGTTAGTTCGCTGATCATCCACCGGAAGCTCGCGCTAAGAATGTCTATGAATATGACTCCTAGAGTTTTATGTGTGACTCGATCTCTACGAAATGAATCTATTTGTAATTTTGAAGAAGAATTGCCTCACTTTTTAGTGTGTGTACAAAAGGATGTCTTATTTTCCAATACGACCTCACATGTTGAACGGAATTTCAATTTAGTAGGAAAAAGTCGGGGAATGCCAGGGCCTGAACACCAGCATGCTTAAAATTAGTTCAATGACAACTGTGTATTATGTCGTAATATAGGCCTACATTATGCGTTCTAGTTTCAAGCAAGGTGCTTGCAAGAATATTTCCAATATTTTTTTTATCTTTCATTTTATTAGTTGTACTCGCACAAACATGACAAAAGATTAATAGTTCACAACATGTTATAAATTACTAGCAATAAGTGTGAACTACCATATTCTTTTTTTAAAATTCAGATTAATAATAATGCACCATAATCACAACTACCTTACTGAAAATCTCAACTCTGTCTGACCTTCAGTGGTTATATTTCTTACTTTACTGTGGCCCTCAGCAATATAATATTTACCATACTTGTGCTCCAGACCCAAGTATCGTGGGTTAAATCCGGCCAAGGACGGCGATTTTTAAGAAGAAAAATTCGAATTACCGCATCCTGTAGGTGTAAGTAAAGCTGGGTATTCCGTCACGTTATGTCTGTGACAATGCTCGAAAAGGTGCTGCAGAAGTTCCGTATTCCAAAAGCAAAGTAATGTATAAAATCCACCTTACAGTATCAATTTGCTAGAGCGTTTTTTTTATTCACTGAGCTTGCGGCCATATAATGTATTTCAATGTCGTATTATGATCATTGGGGTTTATGTGTGTAAAGAAATTTTTCAATAAAACTAGTAAATTATGATTGTTCTTGTATCCGTAGGGCCTACTCGATTATTTAGATTTTGCAAGCTACTGAGGATTATTCCTGCTGCACGTACTTCTCTAGTTCCTTAACTAGCATTAGGTACTACAGTATAAACAAATGACGTGTCTTAAAATTTAGAATAAACACAACAACAGGAACACATATCTACAGAAAGGAAGTAAACTTTGTATTTTTTTCCAAGAACCGAACCCGGATCTACAATATTTCTAGTCAAAAATGCTGTCAACTGGGCCATACTGCAGTATAAAATTATTATGGTACCTACATTGTTAACAGCCGTCAGTAGCTTTCTCATTATTAACAGACATGATGTTCACTTGTAAATTTACTCAGAAGACAGGCTATCCAGTAGGCAGTGTTAAGATCTTGAGCCCGAGTTTCTAGGAACGTGGAATACCTTGTCCTGAATTCGAGCTCTGTCCTCGCTCATGACACCTTTACCTCTCTTTGGTTTTCAATCTAATGTGACTGGGTTATAAGAAGTTGAACACAAGAGAAAGTGCGACCTAATATTTGACTTCATAAAGTTGAAATTGATTTCTGTATTTCTTCTGTAGACTGTTCAGTACATGGACATGGCACAATCACAAAAATGGCACTGCATCATCATCATCATCATCATCATCATCATCATCATCATCATCATCATCATCATCATCATCAAAGTCTGAACTTCACGGTCTGTTCATAGACTCATAGTTTTACTATAGTCTAGTATATACAGTCACGAAGCTTGAGTTGTGAGGGTGCTAGGAACTATAGACTGTGGCGGTACTATTTCACATTGTCTGTAAAGAGGCGATATTAGCGATCCTAGTGGTTAGCAACTATCTATGGATGCATATTTACTATGTATTGAGCTTCGTGACTGTATATACTAGACTGTGGTTTTACTGTAAACCTGTCTGATCATCTTCGTTGTCTGCCTATATTCCTTTTCCCAGTAGACCTCCTCGGTAATATTGGTGTACGGTCCTTTTTATTGGTATATATATAATTATTCTACATTTTCATTGAGTTTGCTTTCATGTACCCTAATTTGTCCCGAATAATTCGATTCTAATTTCATCTGTTCGTATAAAACCCACTGATATTCTAAGAAATTACATTTCTTGGGCCTCCAGTTTCTTTCTATAGAAAACAAATATCAGAACCAAGCCAGTACATTTATGTGTAAGAATAACATAATGGTAAAATGCCAGTTATTATAAAAATAAAGCCCATGACTTAACTACGTTATGTAGATAAGTGAGAAATTTTAGTCTTTATTTTCAGACTTTAGGATTTAAATTTATGCGTGTTATTTACACGCAATAAATGATAAGATTTGAGCTCTAACGAGAGAAATGGAAGTGTCTCAGTAATAACGATGAATGTATTTCCTAGGAGAGTTTATTTCTTCCTGGACGGCGATATTCCCCTTCAACCGCACCTTATCTAATTTCGTCATTTATGTATTCTTGTTGACTTCAGGGCCAATTGAGAAATTGTTACTGTTGTTTCCTCCATGGAACGTTCGCTGTAGGAGTTAAATAAAATTGATCTAGTGGAAATGTAATACAATGCAACAATTTTCCCACTGCTCCCTACACTGGTGTGATAAGTGGTTATGACAGGACTCAATGCTGCCTTTTTACACCATAAAGCCATAATCAGGATTTGAACCCGAGTCACTGGCATGAAAATTTAATGCTCTAATCTAGATAACGTATAATCTGAAAAAAGACTTGAAAAATGTGGTTATTATTTTTACGCTTTGTTTTTGTGCTGTATTAATATGGAAGTATCAGAACGTATTGTCACCTCGAATAACTAATTAAATAATTTAATATCATTCACTCTATTGCTCTGAGAAATCAAATTTCACATAAATGTGACACAAGTAACATAATATGCATTATAACATATGGATGAGAATATGCAATATTATTGAAGAAACATATGGTTCCTTCAGGGAGTCTGGTGATGATTAACAATTGAAGTAAACAATATAAATACCTGCAGTTTCGGCATTATCAGTAAATGTGAGGGTATTCAGCTTCCTTATTGTCTGCAGTGTTTAGACACACGTTTCCGATTCTACCACAACACCTCGAAATGTAGCAGCGACGAGCACTTTCACTCAACCAACAGCGGAACAACTGAACGCGGTCAACAATCGAATCCAGCACGGTCCACTAGATCGTTTAATATTACGCTTCTCGATTGTCTCTTGTCTTCTCGATGGCGTTGTACAGCAAACTGACGGTAGGCATGTGTTCCACTTCGTGTAATAAGCTTTGAATTGTAGGCACGGGGAGGGGAGACCGGTTCTTTAAAATTGCTAATAGCGTGCCATCTCTCTCTATCTTTCTCTCTCTCTCTCTGCACCTATCCCAATAACAGGCTGGTGTTATGATGGAATTCGACCTTGATATTATGAATATGGAAATCCTGCATTTTGAAATTTGTATTCCATAGCGCTTAGAATCTTCCTGTCGTCGTTATAGATTACTGTCTTCTCTAATTCCTGAAGAGTTGTCTCAAGTTGAAACATTACAAGAATTCTAACGATTCTAATTGACTTCTTGCGGTAAGCAAACGCTGAAGTATCGCAATTCAGATAGAAAGTTGATGACATCATGGTTGTAGTAATTCGTACTGATGTAATGATTTCTATAAAATATTATCTAGTAATGAAAAAAAAAACTTCTAAAAATATCTATCTATACTAAATAAATTTTACAAGAAAAATAGTTCATCCAAAGGGCTGGACTCGGAAAGTGTACCCAAAACGCTCATTGCATTTCCGCGTTGAATTGCAATACTTAAACGTTGACGCAAATAAGTAGTGCAACGACGATCGTCGGTAATGGAGATAAAAATTTTGCCGATTTGAGATACCAAAACTTTAGCGTCATGACTCCAAGGACCGAAGGTCTCCACAGCAAAGGGGACAAAGATATAATTGTCTAAAAGATGAGCATACTTATTGACTTTTTTTGTCACGGCTAATTCAGCAGCAGATGCTGCGCGTCTGGAGGTATTCGGCAAGTGAGATGGAGCTAGAGTGTCAACGCAAGTGGAGTCCCAAATTAAAGATTTTCCTCTAGACCATGGAATTAAGGTGAGACCATCGGGCCGTTTACCATCCGCGCGACTAATACCTGGTGGTTCCGAAAGAGACGGGATGCCACAAGAAGTCAGAGATCTTTTAATGATATCATTGAGTGACGTATGTCTGGGAATGCGACCCTTGCTCCTCTCACAACTGAGTGCATGATGACCGTAAATATCAGCAATTCCTCCGCAAATACATTGGTGTGGCTGGCAGAGTTTACACCCAAGGCGTAAAGCCATTGCGATTTTAAAGGATGTATTATCCATTAGAGTGCCGATGTGAGGAGAAGGTAATGCGTGTAACCAAGCTCCAGACTCACTCTCTTGAAGAGCTAGGAGACGTGCAATGTCTTGTTCGGATTTGAAAGAAGAAAGGAGTTTATCTAAAATTTTTTGGGAAAGGTAACGTCCCACTGCTTTTGAAATTCAGGATGGGCAGGAGGATGAGTGGTTTGTGAGGAAGTATACCAACTTGTCAGAGCATCACGCACATGACAGATTTCAGTTGCTTCACTGTATAAAGGAAAGAGCGATTTGATGCAACGGAAAACTCCAAAGGCAGAAGAAAGAAACGCAGGTATACAGTCGTCAAAAAGTTTCCGAATGCCCACACCACCAAATTTAATTGGGAGAGAGAATTGAGTCCAACTAGTATCGGTAAAACATATATTTAAGATCATTTCCAAATTGGATTGAAAAAGAGCATCAGCTTTATGTAGGAAAGATGGAAGAAGCCATAAAGGAGTAGTACGCATAAAGTAAGTCATCTTAGGGATTAGAAAACAATTTTTAAGAAGATAATAAGAAATATGAGGATGTATTGATTTTAAACGATCGATGAAATATTGCAATATTTCTTGGTAATCATACAATTATATCTGATTGTGTAGCGAAGTGAAAACATCTATTTCTTACACGTCCGAAAAAAAAAACAAGTTATTTCAGATTTCAAGAATATATTATTTTACCCTTGGCCCACCTTATTCCTCAAGCTTCTTTCTCGACTCATAACTTGATATTTTGCTTCCGCTCTTTGTATAATCTCCGTTGTAGCAGCATTTACTGTCATAGGATCTTGCGATGTGAACGTGTGTCAGTTATCTTGTCTTCCTTTTTGTTGTACTTAGCAAAGAGGACAATGAAAAGAAGCCGAGGAAGATAAAAGATGAAGTAGTAGGTAAATATGAAAATGAAAAGAGAATAGAGAAGATGAAAATGGAGTTAGAGAAGAGATTATGAATAGGTAACAACGACAATGTAAAAATATGATAGAAATAATGAAGAAAAACGTGAAGAATGAAGTTGAAAATGCTGTAGCTGAAGAAAATATGGAGACGATTAAGATGATGCTGACGACGGTAATATTAACAATGGCTGTAACGACTACAATGATGGCAGTGAACTTCATAACTACAGAGTCTCAGTGAACGTTGACGAACGTCGGGCGAACAGCGAAAAGTACCCCGCGTTATTACCGCTCTTTGCCTCCGCGAACGCTCGGCGCAATTCCGTCTTGCACACATAGCAGTATGAGTTGTGGCGTAATCCTGCTGAAAAATGCCATGAAACGCTCCGCATTATGTTAATTCATCACACATTACACTTCACTTTTGTAACTGGATGTTGGAAAACATTAATAACCGGGAAATTATCCCAGATCGACTTTCTTTTCCGACCAACCTTAGTTTAATCTGCATGGTCACGCTGAACCACGTAACAACGGATACTGGCCAGTAGAAGAGCCAAGAATCGTGGATGATGTTCCACTGTGTGATGAAAAAATATGGGAGTGGTGTGTCGTCAGTGTTCATAGTCTTTTTCTCTTCTTTTTTTGAAGAAACACTTAACAGTGTGAGATACGTAACATTTTATAACATTTGTGTGATGAATTAATATGCGGAAAAAAAAAAACATTTTTAGCAGGATGAGTCCACAGCTTGTAGTTACTGCTAAGCTAATGTATTCATGACGAAATTGAGCGAAGCGTTCTCGGAGGCAAACAGCGGCAATAGGGCTATGGTTCACAGCTTGTAGACCAACAATACAGTAAGGGTACGTACGTACATGTTGGAGCGAGACGATAAACGATAAAAGAAGCAGCGATGCTATATCAGAGAGAATTGAAGCATGCATTGTCACTGAGGTGTGCATATTGGAGTAACGATAAAAGCGAAGATACACGATAAAAGCGAAGAAAAAGAAAAATTCCATTTTCTTCGCTCTTGTCGTTCATATTATCTCTGGTTAAGATAATATTAATGTGTATAATGACCGGTGGTTATCAATGTGTCCGAGTATTAATATATTTATGATTATTTCAGCATATTAAATTAATTATCATTGATAATGATAAATTGATCAGTTGTGTAGGTACTTTATTTATTCGTAATACGTTATATGATCACAAGAACCAATCATATCACATTGAATTTATACTAGCTTTGGGATGAGAAACGGGTTCAATTTTGTACGTATTTAAGTTATATTAACCTTGAACCTAGCAGCCGATATTTTCTATATATCTTCTTTCATTAAGTTGATGTATAGAATATCTTCTACTGATAAATCAAAATGTTAGCTTCCCGCGACCTCGTTGCTCCGTTATGAACACTTGATTCTTTGATAATCCAAAGCGTCGCTAGGTAATTTATTTTGTCGTTTATCGTTGCTCCAATGTGTACGTACTCTAAGTCAACGTTCGCCGAGACTCTGTAGAATTTACGAGACAGTATTTGTACTACATGAACTGAAATATAGAGAATATTAAAAGAAAAATCGAATATGAAAATTTTTCTTTAGTTGCATTCTGAATTTTTACGAAACAAATTCATTCCCGTGCAGCCTATTTGCAGAAAGTATAATAGTAATATGCGATACAAGAGCGGTATGTTGAAGTTTTCATGTTCGAGGAAAAGTTTGAAAAAGCGAAACGTAGTTGAGTTCTTTAATTTCCGAGAATTGAAAGAAAACATACCGCACGTGTATCGTACATTATTTTGTGCGAAGATCGTTTATTACATACCTGAAAGAGGAATTTCTAATTAGTTGCAATGAAATCTCCATCTTGGTTTCTGTTCAATGACGGCAAATTTGCAAAACAAAAATATCTATCTTCAACATTGTTGCTTTAAAATGTTTTCTGTGTTTACTATACTCCAGCAGGCCATGATATATGTCTGTCTTTTTTTTCCCCCCAGTCTATGGAATCTTGTTGATTTTTTCACGGCTTCCTTAATGTTACTGCATTCGTGATGCAAGTAACATTAAGGAAGCCGTGAAAAAATCAACAAGATTCTAGACTCATCATAGACTGGGGGCCTGCTGGAGTATAGTAAACACAGAAAACATTTTAAAGCAACAATGTTGAAGATAGATATTTTTGTTTTGCAAATTTGCCGTCATTGAACAGAAACCAAGATGGAGATTTCATTGTAACTAATTAGAAATTCCTCTTTCAGGTATGCAATAAACGATCTTCGCCGTGAAAAAATCAACAAGATTCTAGACTCATCATAGACTGGAGGGAAAAAAAAGACAGACGTATATCACGGCCTGCTGGAGTATAGTAAACACAGAAAACATTTTAAAGCAACAGTGTTGAAGATAGATATTTTTGTTTTGCAAATTTGCCGTCATTGAACAGAAACCAAGATGGAGATTTCATTGCAACTAATTAGAAATTCCTCTTTCAGGTATGTAATAAACGATCTTCGCACAAAATAATTCGATACACGAGCGGTATGTTTTCTTTCAATTCTCGGAAATTAAAAAAGCTCAACTACGTTTCGTTTTTTCAAACTTTTCCTCGCACATGAAAACTTCAACATACCGCTCTTGTAACGCATATTACTATTACACAATTTAAGAGATTCTATAGGTGTGATAGAGTAGTATTTTATTTAACGATGCTTTCGATTGCAGAAGTTATACACCTCACCTCAATGTAAAAATTGTAATTGTAATATTGTAAAATTTTGACTTGTTCCACATCTTAAAGCTTCATTGCTCATGTAAGATCTATGGAATATAATAAATGAATGAATGAATGAATGAATGAATGAATGAATGAATGAATGAATGAATGAATGAATGAATGAATGAATGAATGAATGAATGACCATCGAAATTCCATGTGGGTGAGAAATGGCCGAAAAATTCTGACTGGGATCCTATATCAAGGACAGAGTTCTATACGTGCTGTGAATCTATAACACGGGATCCACAGCTTTACTTCCCTCCCGAAGAGAGTCATGGTAAGAATTTTATTCTCCTTTAAAATATAACGCCTTCGGCCCAGTTTGACCCAGTGAACCTCGATCCAACGACCAATATGGTAACAGCGAGACCACTGAGGACGACAAGAACAAGGATTAAAACTAATGTGTGTTCAAATGTACTATGAAGGTGTAAATAGCTTTTTAAGTACGATGATGATTTATATGTTGTGTTGAAATATATTTTTCTTATACATTCAGCAAAAAATATATAGGAAGCATCATATTATATGCTGCAGATACTGATTTATATCATTCTAGTTCCTACTTTTCGAAAGAAGAAATGTAAAAGTTCGAAATATTAATCGTAAATACAAGATTAATAGTACATTAATTTATTACCGTATATAGGATAGTGATTTATATCATTCTAGTTCCTACTTTTCGAAAGAAGAAATGTGAAAGTTCGAAATATTAATCATAAATACAAGATTAATAGTACATTAATTTATTACCGTATATAGGATAGTGATTTATATCACTCTAGTTCCTACTTTTCGAAAGAAGAAATGTACAAGTTCGAAATATTAATCGTAAATACAAGATTAATAGTACATTAATTTATTACCGTATATAGGATAGTGATTTATATCACTCCAAGTTCTACTTTTTGAAAGAGGAAATGTAAAAGTTCGAAATATGAATTGTAAATACAAGATTAATAGTACATTAATGTATTACCGTATATAGGATAGTGATTTATATCACTCCAGTTTCTACTTTTTGAAAGAGGAAATGTAAAAGTTCGAAATATGAATTGTAAATACAAGATTAATAGTACATTAATGTATTACCGTATATAGGATAGTGATTTATATCACTCCAAGTTCTACTTTTTGAAAGAGGAAATGTAAAAGTTCGAAATATTAATCATAAATAGAAGATTAATAATATATTAATTTATTATCGTATATAGGATTATTCAAAAGCCATGACAGGTTTGAAAATTCCGCAATTTTGTTTAAAAGTAAGTTTATAGAAAAAAGAACTACAGTTTTGTTAATGAAAAAAGTGAGGTTTATTTTCACAGAAAATTATTTCAATTATTTTACAATTATTGATGCTATGGCAAATGAAATAAACAGCAATTCAAGCTATTCTTGAGTGAGTTTATGTGTGTTCTTATACAAATTAATACTAGAAAATAATGGATTTCCCTCTATAAAGGTGAATTTACCTTATTCAGTGTTACTATGAATGTAATAAGAGATTGTTCCAGGATACTAAGAAGATTCAAAACAGTAAATAATGGATTGACCTTGCAATTTGTGGAAACTTGTCAAAAGAATTGAAGAGATCGGTTCTGTAGCAGATGAAAAACGTTATGATAGACCAAAGTCCATAGGAAAATATGTAACTGCTGCGATGATTTTATAAGAAGTCCAGAAAATTAGACAAAATTCAAAATATGGGACATGCTATGAAACAAGTTGCGAGGTGACAGTAGATGGGCTAGGTACATAACAGTGTATTCTCAGAAATTGGTTTATACCTCAATAAATCTCACTCTTCACTGTTATTTTTCTGTAAAATTATCTGTTAACAAAGACTATTTTGAAATTTTTCGTGATTTTTAAATAATCCTATATAATTATAATTATAAATAAAGGAAGCTACCGGTAATATATTTCTATTTATTAAATTTTAAACAATTTTTTCGGAGTGAGTTTTAAGATAATATGGTAGTAATGAGCTGCTTTCCAATATTGTCCAAAAGGAAGAAGAGATTTAGGTCGTCCGAGACTTCGATGGAGGCAACAGTTCTAATTGGGAACAGGTCGATAGGCCCATGCCGTGTTGTTGTTGTTGTTGTTGATGATGATGATGATGATGATGATGATGATGGTAATAATGAAGTAATGGTGGTAGGAAACTGAGGCATCCCTAAGAGCGTTTCTTGTAACTTTTATGTCCACAGTTGAACCGCCATTCAAAAGAGTTTTCCTCAAAAACATAAGCTTCTAGGAGCAGAAATACCCAAGTGCGTTTTGTATTCCTTTCCATCCGTGTACTGAGCACGTACAACATGCACGGATTAATTTGAAAAACAGTTTTGTCTCCTCTCCACGGAATCGCCTTGAGCCCACAGAATATTTTCCACACGGCGACATGAATAATTCGTCTGGTGTATGGTTGCAAGGCCGCACAAGGTTCATAGCTTAAGAGTTATATGAACAATGACGTCACATGGTGATGTAACAGTGCCGACAAGAAAAACGATTTTATATGTAGAATTATTATTCTCTCATTTGTTTATCGATGTAAACATTCTTCATAACTCAGTACTCTGACGCAGCAGTTCCCAGACAAATTGCCCAGCTGCAGTCTGCCATATGTTGCAGCAAAGTGACATTTTTAAATCCGTCGCAAAAGTCAACTTAGTAATAAGTAATTCTTTATTTATTACCAGTCTTTGGTTATAGTGGCTATGCAGAAACTACAGGATGCTGATCTAAAGATAATGGTGATGATGAAAGGTGGAATAAAACAATGCACTCTGAGGAGAGCTGCTCTGAACCGTTTTGTTAATGTTAAATCGGCACATGACGGCAGCTAAATGAGTCACACTGGGCCGCAAGTTCGCGGGATTAGTAAACCGCTGTAACTTTTTTCACCACTGTTATGGCAGCAAGAATGTACACGCACATGACATAGATGCTAGAGCACAATAATTATGCTTTGAATGATTAGCTACCTCGTCTGGATTTTTAGAGATTTACCTCAACTGTAAGGCGAATGTCAGATTTATCATGGTGAATCCTTGGACTTAACTCGCCAAGTAACATCTCGATATCACTAATAACACCGGTCAGATCACTGCAAAGTTGATACAGCGTCGTTAAATGACCCATTAAAACGTATATAATACTAAGACTTGTTATTTAAATTAAATAAAGGGAAGCAATAACATTCATTGAAAAAATATTTCTCTTTAAGAAATAAAAAAACAATTTTGCTACTTGTGTACAGCAAGGAGAAATTTATTTATTATACTGTACAGTGCAAACATTTCATATTCCTCCTCTCGCGGAAGTAGAGTCGAAGCAACAATACAAAGCATAGCACGCCGCGTGACCGGTGAAAATGATCTTACCTTTTCAGAGACAAAATTAAAAGTTTTCCTCATTTACTGTGAGACAAGCGATTTAAAATGCTGATTTAAGGTTGGTTCACAATAAACAGGGAACGTAAACGAGAACGACAATATTGTTAAAATAAATGTATTTAAATATGAATATTCACGATAGTTAATTGTTAATGCTCACATTTAAATACATTTATTTTAACATTTCCGTTCTCGTTGTTTCCGTTCCCAGTTTATTGTGAACCAGCCTTTACTAGTTGGAGGTATAAAATTATAATAATAAAATAGTAAATTATCAAAGATCTTGAGTAAAATATTTTAGGGCAGTATTTCACTGGGGAATAGCATAATATCTTTACGCATCACAATTTTTTAGTTACGACACTATTTTACTGGGAGTGCGATCTTAATTTCTATTTATCATAGTGCAATATTAATTGTAACCAATAAAAATTTACACGATTATGGGTATATATTTAACTAAACATGTTTTGGAATACAGGGGAGGGAGAGATTTAATTCTCCTGGTCCTGGCACAAAAATGTTCACTGTAACTGAAAATACGACTGTAATAGCGTAATCTAATGAATGTTTAGTTTTTAAGTGTTCCATTCTGCTAACCTATGTTAAATAGTACACACAACTTAGAATATTAAAGTCATGCACGTTGTCCACTGTTGTTACTAAAAGCGGATATAATAAGAATGTAATAGAGTAAATACACAGAAGATGGTCTTTAAATAGAGGAGAAACTTCCTACATAGTTGGAAGTCAAACACTAGAACAGCGGCAATAAGCAAACAATGTCGTAATGGGAGGCAAATCAAAAAGAAAACTTGCTTAATAAATACATCTGTACTTGGAACTACCAACGTTATAAATAAAACAAAAGAGCACAGAAAATATATTATTTGTCCAACGAAATCAAACACGTAAAGAAGAAGTTCAAATAATCTTTGTCATTCTACCTGTCTAATTATAATTTCCAAGAAACGAAAATGGCCACTCTAATTCATAGAATAATGATTTTAAAACATTCATAACTAGTGATCTTGAAATATAATGTGAAATTATATGTAATATAATGATGTGGATAACGTGGCCTTCGATTGTAATAATCATGTAGCACGAGTAAGAGATTCTCAGAGTTCTATTGTTTATCATGCTTTGCACGGTTCAAATCTGAACGAAAACATTCTTAATATCGCTTTCTTCTGAAGAAAAGAACTAGTGGTCGCACATCGTAGATTTACAGATCTAAAAGAGTCAGACTCATGCAAACTACTTATTAACTTTTTCCTGACACACAATCTTCTCATATTTTAAAACCTGATCACGATTAAGACTGCAGATATGTCTGCAGAATAACGTCTGTTTAAGATCACAAAGGCGTCTGGAGGATAAAAGAATAGACAAAGTAGAAAATTAGACGTAACAGGTCTTCAAAAATAGAGCGTTTAATAGAGTTTAAATGAGACTACACTACTTTTAGAGAAGATCAGTTAAATATCAGTAATAATAATAATCCGTGGCGCTACAGCCCCTGAAGGGCCTAGACTGACCAGCCGGCTGCTGGCCTCACGCCCACATGTCGAAGCAGAGGTGGACGATCATCCAACCAGAATGGAGGTATCGTGTGGTTAGCACGATGATCCTCCCAGCCGTTATATCTGGCATTCGCAACCGGATTTCGCTACCTATCGTAGCTCCCCAAGTGCATTATGATGCTGGGTGGGCACCGATCCCATACACTGGCCGAAATTTCATGAGAAAATTTCTTCCCCCATGAGGACTCGAACCAGCGCGCATTCCGTAACGCGAGTCCTAGGTAGGATGCCTTAGACCGCGACGCCACGGCGGGACTAAATATCAGTAGAATCAGTTTTTATTGAAATGATGCCATTCTTTTTTGTATAGAAATAGGCTACGCATTTCACTATTTTTAAGTTCATCCTTATATTTTGTACAAATTTGAAATTTTGAGTACGTTGTTTCCCCTTAGGAAAATGTTATGATAAAGGGCAAACTTCTCAATTTCTGCATATTTGAATATTGGAAATAGCTTCGCGAGTAGATAAGAATGATTTACAACTGACATACATAGCGGAAAACCTTACATTTCTCAAATTTAATTGTATAGTAAATTGTTTCACTCCCGAATATCCGAAAAAAAAAAAAAACTGTACTATTCTAAATTGTTTAAAAATACCTCAATAACAAACACATTCGTGACGCAATAACCCACGAAGAACCAAGACCTAGGCCTAATATTCGACTATTCGCTTCACGTCCACATGCCTCAGCAGAGGTGAACGGTCATCCAAATAGTACGTGTTAACGTGTGACCCCCAACCATTATAGCTGGCTTGCAGAACTGATTTCGCTAGTCACTTTATTCCCTGAAATTCATCACATTGCTGGTGACACCAGTCCATACACTTATTCCATAAATCTAGACGAAAGCATGACGTCTTAGACCAGCGGTTTTCAACCTAACACGCGACCCACTTCAACTATGATTTTTGCCTCCACAACCCATTCCTTTTACCAAAAATAAATTTATCCATGTTTATTAGAAATGAGAAAACCTAACTGAAATACTAGTAATGTATACTGATTGTAACACAATTTAGACAGGTTCACTGAACACTAAAATATTACATAACTTTAACAAATCGCTCTTAGCACAGACTTCTCTATACCATTCATCAGGCGGAATTCGGGATGACAATTCTTCGTGAATGAGTCTCTAGTCCCCATGAACAATGTCGCGTGTTATCTCTCAACTTTCTCCTTGAGAGAAGGCGAGAAGATATCCAAAGAATTTTGTTTTAGAGAGAGAAAAATTTGGAAAAAAAAATCGTCTGCCCTCTACTGAGGGTGATCACAAAGATCCAGAATGCAATAATACAATAATGAATTTACAAAGTTCAAGATCAAGATTAAAATTTATTAATACAATGTTATTAACAAGTGAACGAAAAATTAACTCCCTTCTCCTACTGCAAGAAATAATATAGAGATAGGTTTTCTTACTTGGAAAAAATGACAAACATTATTGTTAGTAAATCTGGTAGACATCTGAAGAATTTTATAGTGTCAAAATTAACATAATTTTTAATCTCAAGTAATTTGTATTTATTTACAAATATATTTTAAAATCAAAATACGGCAATCCCTAGACCCAGCCGAAAGAGATTCGCGACCCACGGGTTGAATACACTGCTCCTCGATTTAGTAGAAAGTCAATGTTCACCTACATCGACAATCGATGAAAGCCGTCCGCCAATTGTTCGGAAGGTGCGTCATGTCACGTAACGGTGACATTTCATGGCCTGCGAGATCCCCTGATCTCAGTGTTTGGGATTTCTTCCTATGGGGACATCTTAAAAATAATGTGTACCGCACACGTCCTGCAGCCATCGCTGAACTAAGACAGAGGATTGAAGGCGAAATCACTGGCATTCCCCGAGACATGATACACCGAGCATTCCAGAGTTTCCACTCCAGGCTATCAGAATGTGTATGCCGAAATGGAGCACATCTTTCCGATGTCATTTTCAAGAAGCAACATGACAAGTGACAATTTGTAATGATGGCAACATAAATGGCATATTATGTAAATGCACTTCCATCAATAAATAATGTTTGTACTGTGTTTATTTGTGCCATTTACGTTAATTCAAAATTTCCCGGTTCCCTGTGCCACTCTGTATATTGAAATATCTCCATCTTTACCTCATATGATCAACAGTGTCTTCCTGGTATGATTTTATTTAAAACATCCTCGTGCCTTGAATCTAATATTCTTTTCCTCAGAACCATAAACTAAATTTCGTCCAATTCTTTGCTGGTGTACCTAGTACTAATGCTAAATACGTTTCAATCTTCAATAATTATCTCTGTTACATTAGTGAAGAGCCAGTATGTAACGCCATGTTTTGACAATTTCATTGAATTCATATATAACCAAAATGATGGTTTGACATTTATGAATACTGTAATTATAAATTATAATTTATATCAAGTTTATGTTGTGCCATAGACCACTCTAGCTTGAAAAATCATCTTGTTAGAAACCAGTTTTGGTAGAGAGGGAGCGTTAAAAATAAAATAAGATTTCGTTACGGTATATGACAGGAGCAACATACTGAATAGATTGTAAATGGAAGCGATTAGAAAGTTTGATTACACACTAACTGTTTCAGGCATGCGTAATCGGCTACCAGAGAAACTTTTACCGGAATTATTTTGAGACTAGCGTTCTATAGGTATGAACCTAGTGGTTTAGAGTTCGAGGGTTATCAACTCATTAACAGCTGGTCTTCTCTATTTCTTATGTTGATAGGCTATAATATGTTGCCTACAGTAGAGGAATTTAAAGTGACTGATTGCAGTGCTAGTTGATCATAACGTCTCTCTTCAACTATTCAGAGCAATAAGGAATATTGTACCATTAATGTAATAAAAATCTGAGGGAATATCTAAGAAATATGAGGATACATGTTTAACAGTCGTTTTATTTACCAAGAGTATTAAAGAAATTTGCTCGGAATAGGATCCTGGACTAGCTACAGTACGTGCCAAAACAAAAGTACTGAAAATGGATACTGCGCTTTTATGTCACTAGTATTCTATAAACTGCAACATATCTTTATAAAACAAACATTGATGTTCACTGACACCCTTTATATTTTATAAACCATACGAGCATGTCCAAAATGCTTTCCATTATTGTCTATATAACAGCCATAACTTTCAAGTAGATTCTCAAACATGTTAGCAAGTAGAGATTGCTGCAGTTGGTGAAAAAAAGCCATAATTTATTGTCGATGGATTCTCCATAAAGATGGGATCCTTAATGTAAGCCATACGTAGACATCGGGTGGTGTAAAATCAGGTGAATGCGATGGATAAATAAAATGTGTTATTCGTGGGTAACTTATGAAACATTTCACGAAAGCCAACTGAAATGTGGACTACTACACATCAAAGTCCATACGAATGGAAATAATAGGCCTATTAAAAATAAATAAATTTTCCTCTGTTGTGAGAACCATAATTGCAGTACTAAGCCAAGCACTGAATCACAATATATCTAAATATTCTGGCAAATAAATACATACTCGTACTTGGTTGCTAGGCAAACATGAACAGTAGCCGAGCAATAATTTCAGCACAGTTTGTTTGGCGCATAATGTAACTAAATGAAATACGCTAAGGCACACTTATCAGCTGACAGCGGATTTTCGGTCCCTACACAGCGACAAGACGTTATGTATCTCGGCGTATGGAGGGAGCATAGCATTGAGTTCAAGAACCTCCCTGCAACAGACGTACAGCTGTCAAAAGAAAAAGTGGCCACTCTTCGTGCGTTTTTTAAAGCGCTTCATGCCTTTGCTGCAGCAAAATGAGGGTAAAAAATCGCAATTAGGTCAGCTGACTGCAAAATGGTGGGCAATTAATATTGGCTTCTAATACTGCAGTAATAAATTTAACCTTAAAAGAACCGAACATGTTAAATACTCGTAGTTTCGACTTCCATGATAATGACATGGAATTATTATTACTAGACGATTTTAACAATAATAAACGTTGCAAAAGACGAAAAAACGCATTCCGCCATGATGGATCGTGCAGCAAACTCGTAAAGCGGTGTTTTGATTTGCTGCACGGTTGCTGTAGCGCTGCTGCAGCGACAGTGAAGCAAATATAATAAAAGAACGGTCTTGCTGCAGCGCTTTACATCTTGCTTTAAAAAGACGCACGGTCTCTAGATACTAACAAGGGAACTTTTTTTCATGGTGAATTGAAAAGGCGGTAATGCTGTATATCTTTAGAAAGAGGAGGCAAAAGTAAGTCAGCAGGTGAAATTTTTCCGCCTGAGCTCCATAGGGACAAAAGTTATGAGACTGTAAATTTAACATGACAATCTGTGGGAAGTGACTCAATGTGCACACTAAGAGCCGTATTCATAGACATTCTTAGCCCGGGCTTCCGGTGAATGATCAGCGAACTAACGTTTTTCGTATTCATAAACCAGTGTTAGCGATATGATATAATATGAATCCTGTACAAGTAACCCGTCGATAGCCAGGGTTAGTTTAGCACGATCGTAGCGCGGACTAGCGAAATGTCTATGAATAGCACCCTTAAAGGTTAAAATGAAGTTGTTTTTGAAGTCGATGCATTCCAAACGAGATATTACAGCTATCGCTCGTTTTAAATAGTAATTCTGTAATATCGCTAGGAGGCGGTCACCTACTTTCATCTTACGGAAAGGTAAGTCTTGCTCTCTGCTGTTATAGGTACTCTTAAGCCTTAGTTTTTCTGAACCGACCCATGCGACGTGCGAGGTGCGAGGCCCGCCTAGCACAAATCCGGACTACATGAAACATAGTGAGTGGTTTCTCTAACTTCGAGATGCGAGGTCTGCGCACCTCGTAGCCATAGAAACCACTCACTATCTCCGTGTAATCCAGATTTGTGCGAGGCGGGCCTCGCACCTCGCACGTCGCATGCGTCGGTTCAGAAAAACCAATGCTTTATGTTTTATTTGTGTTTAGACTGTGTGACTGATCATGATCACACACTTCTCACCTCGCATCGTACGAAGTCGTAAGCCAGCTCGTCTCCTCTTACGGAAGGATATGTATGTTGACAAGTAATTGTTGCCGTTTGTGTCATGTACACTATACGGCATAGTAAAGAATGGACCTGTCAATTTGTTTTACTCTAGGGAATTTAGATATTGAAATAAATATTTTTCGTTGTACGCTTCCCTATGATTAATAATGTAAAACATTGAATACAATTTCATAAATAACTTAAATAAATAAGAATACACAACATAGACGCAAAGGGCCGTATTCATAGACATTTTTAGCGCGGGTTTTCGGTGGATTATCAGCGTTTTTCGTATTCATAAACCAGTGTTAGCGATAGGATATGATTTGAATTCTGTACTAGTAACCAGTGGATAGCCGTGGCTAGCTTAGTACGCTCGTAGCACGTGCTGCGAAATGTCTATGAATACCACCCAAAATCGTTGTAATTTTTAAATACAGCAATTTAAGCTGTAGCATTGTATCCGCTAATTTTATTACTTATATTTTGTTTTCCGATTTGAATGGATATTATTTTAGTTTTATTCCTTGTTTACAAAACACGCATACAAACAACGATATTTATTATTTTAACGTTAAATTAGTTACCATCTCTAAATAGAAAAGAAACAAACTTTCCTTATGTTCATGTTGCGTAGATAGATTAACTCTTCATGGGGTTTTTAGACCCTAAGATTTCATGAACGTACAGTACATTATATCTGAATCAAGGAAATGTCGTGACAGTTACTGAAGCAAGTCCAATTTTTTTTAATACTGTTCACAGCTGTGTTATCTTTCCGGACGACATTGCTACATTAATAAAAGTAAAGATTAATGTAGTGACCCTCATCCGAGGAAGATTAATACGCGAAGCTGTTACGGTTGTATCGTGGTTGGTAGTTTACAGGAAAACATACATGACCTTCAATGTTATTAGTCGTAAATAATTTTTGTTTACAAATCGATTTGAAAAACTACTTTCACTATACAGCAATCACTGTTTTCCACAATAAAAACATTTCATAAGAAAGTGTCCAACTTGCTGGCATGACGTTGTTTGTTTAAACGTAAAGGTTACGTAGAATTTATATGTAAAACTATTAATGAGGACGTGTGCTACCTTATACCGGGTGTCTCAAACGAATTTTTTTCATTCCTTTAAACAATTTTGAGGGGAAATCGTAGCAATACTGAAGTAGGTATTGCATTTGTCAGAACAGACAATTATTAAATCATCTGCATGATAATGTTGAACTAGATGATGATGGTAATGATGGCGGCATCGGTATTATTCCGGAGAAAATGAGAAAAGTCACGAAAAGCATTTCGGAATACGGTGTCTCATGCTATTCTGCTACTAAAGATGCGATTAAATAATAGGCTATTGTACCGGCTTCGATGAAGAAACCTGATGGTTTTCAAATTCAAATGAAATACGGATTATATGAGTATTATTGCAGGGATGTCGAACAGCGCTCTCAAACTGTGAAACGATTAATACTGTTTCCTACCGTAGCTGAGCTGAAACGAGCCAGTAAGGTCAATCTGAGCTCACTGTAGCAGTGTTCTGTACGCAGTGTGTTTTTCAACTGTGGCGGCTGGTATGGATATGGAACGACGATTCAGTAGTGAGTGGATAGATAAATATTTATTTATCTTAAAGGACTGAAATGCACTGCTTAATATGTAGAAAGAAACTTGAATACATTAGCCATCATAATATTAAAAGGCATTTTAATTCAACACGTCATGCTGAAGCTTATGGTCCAGAAAAGTTACCCGGTTCCACTCGTGGAAAGGCTGTAGAAGAATTAAAATCAAGATTGAATTCAGAAAACATTCCATCATCATCGGATGTTAGTAGAACAAGGTTGATTCGTGCTAGCTACAAAATTTGTTAAATTATTGCAACGGCTTCAAAGCTATTTATTGACGGAGAATTTGTGAGAGGCTGTCTCATAGCTGTTGCAAAAGAGATATGTCCGGAATACGTTAATGATTTTAAATCTATATGTTTGTCTCATAATATTATTCCAGAGCGCATATCAAAAATGGGAACAACCAATAGCAAGAATGAAAACTTTTGCTTGTTACTCACTAGCTCTTGATGAAAGTACCGACCGCAAAGATACGGCGCAGCTAGCTATATTCATAAGGAGCGTCGATTCAGATTTCAATGTTCATGGAGATGTTGTAGATGTCATTTCACTAAAGGATCGAACTCGAGGAGGAGAAATTTTTGAATCTGTAACAAAAACTATGAACAAATTTCAAGTCACGCTTAAAGTAATTAATTTTATATATCAAAACAGTTTATGTTTCTGAACTTCAAGTTGCATTGCTACAACACATACACACAAAGTTGATATTTTAAACATGATATTAACAACATTATTATTATGACTTATTTCCGTCACTAACGTATTCATGGAATGATCCAGTATATAAAATGCTATTATTGTTATTATTATTATTATTATTATTATTATTATTATTATTATTATTATTATTATTACTATTACTTACAAATGGCTTTTACGGAATCCGCAGGTCCATTGCCGCCCTCACATAAGCCCGCCATCGTTCCCTATCCTGTGTAAGATTAATCCAGTCTCTATCATCATATCCCACCTCCCTCAAATCTATTTTAATATTATCCCCCCATCTACGTCTCGACCTCCCCAAAGGTCTTTTTCCCTCCAGTCTCCCAATTAACACTCTATATGCATTTCTGGATTCGCCCATATGTGCTACATGCCCTACTCATCTCAAACGTCTGGATTTAATGTTCCTAATTATGTCAGGTGAAGAATGCAATGCGTGCAGTTCTGCGTTGTGTAACTTATTATTATTATTATTATTATTATTATTATTATTATTATTATTATTATTATTATTATTATTATTATTATTATTATCATCATCATCATCATCATCATCATCATCATCATCATCATAATAATCATTCATCCTCATGTAGGCCTACATTCTTTGTTCATCAGAGTTCATCAAGTGCAAATCTAAAATGAGCTCCTAATCAATTAGTAAGATGTATAAAAGCTATCAAAGTACCAGCCGCCGCATTAGTAGTTTCGCTTTTGTTTACGATCATTCGGTCAGTCTGCCTGCTATCTGTGTTCCACGGCAAGGGAGGAGTGAAGTCTCTTTAGTTCACAGCTCGAGAGCGCTGTTCGACATCCCTGTATTATTGTGTGTACAGTGAACTCTCTCCATGAGAAATGTTAAATAGAGATGTTCGCATGAGAGATGTTTCTGAAGAACACAGTTTTTAACACAATAGTATAGTGTACAAATAAAATTTATCAATGGCTGTTAACTAAAATGGTCATTATTTCACCGTCCTTAGCAGGCTAAAAAATGGCTTTATATACAGCAGTGAATTAAAAGTTTTAAACTCACAGCAAGGAATTATTTTTTTAAATCACACTCTCCATGACAACCAACACATTAGCAACAATAAAATTCATACATGCATTTATTTATAACTTCTTCATAAACAACACATTACAAAGAAAAGGCCTACAATTTAAAGTTTCATTTAGATTCTAGTAATAGATAATATTATTGTTCTGGTGGAAATTATCACATTCGGCTTCGTTTCAGGTGCTAAACTTTCCATTCGCGGATAAAATCTAATTTCATTCTCTTACGCTATAAAATACTATTATCTATATACTCTCGACTCAAACTGCTGTATCGCATACTGAAATGAAAATAGTATATAGCCTAATAGGCCTACTGTGGTACATTTATTATATGTCGCCACTTAAATGACTACGACGAATTACGGTACGTACATATATTTAATATAAAATAAACACATAGGTACACAGATAACTTATTACCAACTTCAATCCATCTTCATCATTCCTCACGCTGCAGAATTGCTTTAATCCCACAAACACAATTCAGTGCTTCACTATACTATGATGACATTGGTGGTGGCAAAAATGTTTTATTAATACCAATAATTTCTACATCATAGTATGTTTAAGTGTAACACATTATGTTCGAATAAGTTCGATGTCGTTCAAGGAAGGTTTGGAGTGTCATTTCTAGTAAATGTTTTGTGTCTTATTTCTTGTAACTAACAGAAAGTGTTCTCCTTAGAGAGGTTAATTATTATGGATTTCAAGAACATATTGGCTTACAGATCACTAAAATCACCCGTTGAGAAGGGGTTTCAGCAAAAGGAGGCTTCACTGTACTAGGCTATGTAATTTGTGAATATATTAAGAAATTTGAAACATGTATCGTATTCGTGACACTCATTCTTTTGTTATTTTCATTGGATATATGCCCATTATTTCCACCATACAAGTACCTATGGGGCTTATCTGCAAACATACAGAGTGTTCTAAAAAAGGTTCCAATATTTAGAGAGGAACTAATATCCATTAAAACAAGACATAAAAGTCCTATAAATATGGGTCCTAAAATTAATATTTTCTGAGTAATGAGCAAATGTTCATCATCATGTAAGCGCAGCGTAAGACTTATATTCTTTACTGTGAGCTTTTTGGCAAGAAACAATTGAGGAAACAGAATGCTGCCGTTTGTCACTATATATTACACAGCATACCTTTGTTTTTGTATCAAGAGAACGCTTAAACAGATGACAGTACGTTAGAATTCGTAATCTTATTATTGTACGTAAACTGATTCTACACTGTAGCAATTATTACTATGCCAGTCGGGTAAGTTAGTTTAGTATCTGTTGAATCTGAGCATGTTTTGTTGTAACAGTAACATGGGTCCTAAAATTAATATCTTCTGAGAAATGAGCAAAATGTTTAGCATCAGCATATCTTCTACTATGAGCTCTTGGCCAAGAAACAAAACATGCTCCTAGTCAACAGATACGAAACTAATACGCAGTTACAAACGGTTATATTCTGTTTCATTTGTTTCTTGCCTAAGAGCTCACAGTGGAAGATATGTTGTTTTTACAGTAATACTAAACATTTGCTCATTATTCAGAAGATATTAATTTTACGAACCATGTTACTGTTGCAACAAAACATAGTCCAATTCAACAGATAGGAAACTAACTTACCCGACTGGTACAGTAATAAATACTACAGTGTAGAATCAGTTTACATACAATAGTACGATTACGAACTCTAACGTGCTGTCATCTGTTTAAGCGGCCTCTAGGTACAAACACAAACAAAGGTATGCTGTGTAAAGGCCCGCTCTCACTTAGCGGAATCGAAACGAATCGAATCGAAACGAAAAGTCTGCTGCCACTCACATCAGTGGAATCGAACCGAACAGTACTTTTGTGTTTTGTCATACAAAAGAGAATAATTTTACACAAGATTTATTAATTTTTCTTCATTCATATTACATTGCGATTTTTGTACACTTACTATTTCAGCAATAACTTTCAATAGTAAACAAATTAAGTCGTCAAGAATGGATGTGGTTCATTTGTTTTTTCACGAAGGCTTCATGAGAACTTACGGTCATATCCGAAACAAGAAATTCTATTCCGGCAGTGGAATAAATATTCTAGCTCATGAATTCTGTTCTGTTCGATTCGCTTCGCTTCGATTCGATTGGATGAGCCACTTTCTGCTATCTTCCATTTAAATGCATTGTGAAGAGAAATTCTGTTCGATTCGATTTCGCTAAGTGGGAGCGGGCCTTTATACATTCTGGTTCCTCAATTATTGTTCCTTGCCAAAGAGCTCACAGTATTGGAGATCTGCTGCTCTTACAGTGATGGCAAACATTCGCTCAATAATTCTCAGCGAATATATTAATTTTAGGACCCATGTTTATAAGACTTTTATTTCTTGTTTTGGTGCATACTACCTCCTCTCTAAATACTGTATTAGAACCTTTTTTCAGAACACTTTGTATATAGTAGAACATGACATATTTCAGACATATTGTTAGGGATCATGTGGAACTGAGGTCGCTATCAGAATGCGTTTCATATGCGTTTTGACAGTCAGATTGTTAAGTACACAAAACAATTAGGATCTGTGCGAGTCCAAAAGTGTAAAGCATCCGAGATATACGTGACGGGTCACAGCTGTGCATTATCCTTCACACAAATTAAGGTTAATGTGATATTAAGACATTACACATACTTTTATTCCAGCTTTAATATTAACAATGTATAAACGAAGCGAAGATGTTAATAACCTTAATAATAAACACATGAGTTAAGAGAGTCAGAATGTGCGATCATTCTCTCTGTTACTGATGTCCGGCTGAGGCTGGTTATACTATGGAGTGAGAGGGACCTAAACACATTCCTTGTAAATTACAACATATAACTATTCGACGTGGAAACCGCCTTCATAGAATGTTCGTCTTGCGTCATAGATTGTATTCGTATGCTCATAGCATTCCTTCACACTCCGCAATTACGTACAGCAGGTGATTAGATCTGTGCCCTGAGTAGCTGTCATTGAAGGGTTGTCATTGTCTCTTTACTGGTAATTATCATTTCGAAAATATATTTGAAATCTCTTACTTAACGACTCGTTCACGTGTTGTGTAAATTTCACCAAAAGCTATCTAGCATTTAATTCCAGGAAAATCGCAGTTAAATTATTGTGTTAGAATTGAGTAGTTATAACTAGAGATGAGAATTTCATGCACTGTAAACTCCCAAAACATGTGTGCATTCATGCACCATCAAACTATGAAACATACACGAACAAGCGGAAAATACATTAAAATATGCACTTTCATTTTTGTTCCAAATTTCTTATATCACTTCACTTTTTTGCACAGTTAACAACTAATGACATTTCTAAGTTGATTTCTGTGAGGTTCCTGCACTTGTCAGTCAATAGGTTTTTGTAGGCAGAGAATGACCTCTCTACATCGGAAGAAGTTATGGGTGTAAACTTGAATTAACCTTTTTCTGTTATTTAGTTTTTCTTTCTTTTCCTTCTTCACTCCTGATTCCTGAAGCTAAAATAAGAGACATAAAAATCGAGAAATTGAGGTGTCCACTCAAAATCACTAAAACATGCATTTAAACTGAATATAATATATATTATATGCATGATTAAGCTAAAAATTGCTTAAACATGCATTATGGATGTTTTTATCCCCAAAAAGGTCAAAACATGCAAATATGCGCGGAAAAAGCACACATTTGAAACCGGATAGTACTGAAATGGATAAGTACTAAGTTTGAGCTATGTCCTATGTTCCTATAAAAACATGCATTTGCATAGAATTACCGTCTCTAGTTATAATTTACTAGGATTGTTATGAAAAATAATAAATAATTATTTATTCAGTTTCATTATAATTTATTATGCCTTGGTTTTAGCGCTCCTCAAAATTAAATCCGTAATATAGGTTAAAACGTACACAAATTGATTTACCAATTAGGTGGTGGTGGTGGTGGTGGTAGTACTAACATGTAAAACCATAGACAGTTTTATTCTGTAAAAACATAAGCATTAAGTTTCATGTTATTAAATTAGTACGCACAGTTAAAATTCGAAATGCAGTATTTTGTTTACTCAATTATCGAATACCATCAAAGCATTAAGTACCCCACAGAGCTGTGACTGTAATAAAAATAAGGAAAACAAAACGTAGTGGAAAGACCACATATAACGTAGTTTGGAACAGAACGTGCTTAAAGGCTAATTACTGAAGTTATAGATGAACATTATTATTATTATTATTATTATTATTATTATTATTATTATTATTATTATGGTGATGTTGGGAAATGCAATGGCCTTCTTCCTGGCCTTTACGTCCCTGCCCAACTTCGCGGAATGCATCAACATTACATAGGCAATAAAAATAACCATGATGTCATTACGGCCTCAGACTCACTTGAGACAACACAGAAGACACAAGGGATAAAGAACAAATACGATTTTATCACGCGAAGACTAAACAATTAATAGCTGTTAAAACAAAATATGACATACTATATTCCCACGGTTTTGAAGTAAAATATATTAGCAGCAGTGTCAAAATGAAATGATTAGTCACAACGAACAAATTCTGATGTAAACTCTAAACATTTCTCGATTAATAATAAAGACTTAAAAATTGAGGGAGAATCTCCACTCACTCCACTATCTAGAAAATATTTCCTGCAGCCGCATGTTCCGGTAAACAGTAAACCCTTCTGTTTTCTTAAATTGTCTGGATGTAGGCCTATTGGACATTTCCCAACTTCAAGAGAATAACACTGATCTTAAAGAAAAGGAACTCTCCTTCTGACAAAACTTATGGTAATCGATATAGATTCATATGTGCTGAGCTCGAATATGTTGACAATATTTTTCCATCATCCTCCAATTTTCGGGGAGAAGGGTTTAAAGTAATTTGGAGGTTTTATTGCTTGAAAAGACGAACTATATTTTCGAAGTGAATATGAAATTTATATGAAAATGTGGTCACTCATGAAATTTATCGATAGAAAAATATGATATGAATCCTACTTTGTCGCCCCTGTCTCTTGTATTGCTCGGATGATGTCTCTCGCATCAGTGTCCAGCAGAAATCAGCTAAGAAATTTTGATTCTGTCACTGTATCTCTTCTCCATTCGTGAAATACTTTAATGGAATCTTTCTCCATGTTCGTCAGAGTCAGCTCTCATATTATCAGAAAAGAAATCTAAATGACTGTGCAGGAAATACAACTTCAGAGACATATTACACCCCATGGCATGATATGAAAAAAAAAAAAAAAAAAACTAACTCCTCTTCTACGATTTCCCTGTACTTCGTGATTTTATGTTTCTAAGAAAGTTTCTGCAAATGTTTTCAAAGGTATCCTAGGTTCTTTTTTTCAACCGCGTTCAGTTTGGATCTAAGCTCAGGATCTCGAGAAAGTTTATTTATATGAAGACCAACAAGTATGGCTTCTTTTATCTTGGCCTTGTTGATGCGTGGGAATTTTTGCCTAAGATAGCAAATCCTTCACTATCTTTTCTCATTGCTTTCACGAATAGCTTTTTTAACTTATTTTGATATGCATTGGAGGGAAAACGACGTTTGTATAATCTTCTGGAGCTGTTTCAGCTCGGAATGACCATTCTTTTATATGATAGTGTGTATCCCTCATAAGGGATAACCTCCTTGCATCCCCAGTAACCATTGTCATTACATTCAGATCAGCACATATTAAATTACATTTATGTTCCTCATATTTTACTTTATTAAGCAATCTTTCAAAGTTTTGATATGTATCTTCCATCAGTGCTGCATAAGCAAGGGACATTGAAGGACATTTGTTTTCATTATACAGTAAAACTGCATTGAGACTAACTTTTGATGAATCAATGAAAAGCCTCCATTCATCAGTAGTATAGCCAGTCTGAATTTCCTCCATGAGGCTATGGACATCACTGCAGTGAACTAAATTCCCATCCATTTCAAAATAGTTAGCAATGCCACTGTCTCTTTCTAACTTATATATTGAGACTTTCACATCCTTTTCGGTAGATTCCACTGTTGGAGTCTCAATCCAAGTAACAGCGTCTCCGTTTTGGAAAGATCCAAGTCTCGAATAAAATAATTTAACTCAGATGGGTTGTTAAATGTGGCTCTCTGGTACCAGGCATTGAAAAATCTTCATTATCTCTTGAAGATGAACTTGATCCAGCTTATAGAGTGAAATTTCTCGAGATTCTGGTTCAGATTCCGTATCATAATCTTGTGGCGGTTCTGGCACAGACATAGATTCATCTCTCTGGACAGGTCTCCACGCAGAAGGAAGATCCGGATGAACTATTTTGTGTTTTGATTTTCCGGAGAAACCACTGATTTTCGTTAAACAAAAGTGACAGACAGTCACATGATTGCGAGGTTCCCGCAATACCATCGGGATAGCAAAAGACATTGATTTTTATATACCTTTCAACCAGCCAGTCAGTTTTCTCGAACATGAACTGCAACAATGTTTTGGGGACCACAGTTTATCTTGATCACCAACCTTACACTGGAAGTACAGAAGATATGCTCTTCTTACTAGTTGTGATAGAGACATTCTTTGTTTTTTTTTAAGTCAGATCTCCACATATAACCCTTAAGAAATCACTTCATGGTAAAAAGAAAAATAATTTCACATTAATTGACACCTCATTGCAGTCCCGTTAGGCGAAACAGTCTCCAGTAATAATTATCTTTCGCCCATATTTTAAAGTATTATTTAAAGACGAAAATAGCTCTACTAAGGAAATTAAAGAATAAATATAATCTTCTAATCATGTTACATAATGAAGAGTATAGCTAGTACATTCATTTGAACATTTAACTTTAAATGTAACTCAAGTAAAAGTTTATATATTATATCGAATCAGATATATTTTAAATATGAAGATACATTTTCTCCTTCATTTATATATTATATCATTGTGATGTATTTCAAATACAAAGATAAAACATTCTCTTCCTCAAAAACTGTGGGTGATGAGAATTTTATCAACATATCCGTTATCAGTATTGTTGAATTAATAACAATTGCCATAAATTTCAGCAGGAAAAAAATTGATGTCGACCAGTGTAATTCATCGCTCTTTTAGCTAGATGGGATCCGGAGCACCTATATACACACGCACACATAATTTGCCATTACTCTTCAAAATCTATAATCTACAAAATTAAGTCATAAACATCGTAAATCATAAAATCTGAACGCCTTACAATAACTTTTATTGTAGTTAAGTAAAGAAGCAACAAAGGCTATAAAGAAGATGAATATAACTATGTAGGCTAATATTTTCAAAGCAATATAGGTGCATTTGCTTCACCTAGCTCTCTTCAAGTCTGATTTATCAAGAACTTGCATATAAATAACGTTTTCTTTTCGTTTTCTTTTTCTGTTAGGTTTTTTCCACTCTTCAGCGGTTTGCTTCTAATGCACTTTCTTTTTGATAGTGGGGAACACACTTAGCCAGTTGCGATACTTCTCTGACAGATGGCCGGCCTGTCGCGGAAGATCAGAAGATGAGACACGAAGCTGTGATGTTATTAAGAATTGTAGTATTGGGAAGGAAGCGGGTCGTGGTCCTTATAAATATCATGTTATATCATGGAGTGCAGTTTCACAGAAAGGACTTTGCCGACAGATCTACTGCTCCATTCTAATTGGTTGTCGTAAATAAAAGTCTTCTTTACTGTGACGGAAATCTTGTATTCGTTTGTTAATAATCAATCAGAACCCTAGTTTAGAAAAATTGACAGGCTCCCTTCATATCCACGGGGAGGGAGAGTTGCCATACCTTTTCCAATTCCAAGAATCCCGTCAGTTAGCACGAGTATATCATTGATTGTGGTAACTGTGAGCATGATGGGAATTGGGGACGGATGGGATGGTCAAAGATGTTTGTGTAAGAAGTCGTAAATCTATTAAGTGGGTATTCAAAGGAGCCACTTAAATGCACATTATGATAGTAAATAAAGTGTAACTGGTACTATTTCAGCATTCGCCTGGAGAATTTTGGGAAACTGCGAAAAACCAAAGTTAGGAAAGCCTATCCCAGGGATGTAGCCCAAGACATCTCAAATACAAGGTGGACTCAAAGCCCACTAAGCCAGGTAGCCATTTCAGTTGAATGCATCATTTAAAAAGTAGGCTACTACTACTACTACTACTACTACTACTACTACTACTACTACTACTACTACTACTACTACTACTACTACTACTACTACTACTACTACTACTACTACTACTACTACTACTACTACTACTACTACTACGTGTAAACCATTACACCATCGTGCTCGAGTACAGTTTTTTCTCAGTACAGTTAAACTGCAGTAAAAGTGCGAAAAGAAATTATCGCAACAGCGTTTTTCTTACAGCAAGCCTACTCTAGTTTAATGTTATACAATCATTGCAATCAACTCAATATAATATTAAAAGAACCCAGAGCAAACGCCCACAAATTTTAAACATGCGAGCTTCGAAAACATCTGTTCGAACAAAGCTACATGACGTCAACGCACGCCCCTGTCATAGACACGCCCTATATACAGTTACACAGAGTGTCCAAGAAACTCGTTCACTCTTCCAGTTTCTTTTCCAGTCACAATTCGTACCGTTTGAGAGTCGAGGCTACTATGATCGACAAGTGATCATGGTTTGCCTGGACTACATCAGTGATATTGTAACCAGTTTAAGGGACTTCTGTGGTTACATGGCGTTAGTGATAGGTCACAACAGTTTCTCGTTGATGTTAAAGATATTATGTCATATGGATATCTGTGGAATAATGGCAGAGAAAACGGTATTACCTGAGAAAATTTGACCACTTTCACTTCGACTCATCGAGACTTTAAACTTAGTATCAGAAGTAGACAGCGATACAGTCACGGTCCGGTTAAAAATATTTTAATAGCATAACCGTATTCATGGAAAGAAAAAAATACCATTCTTGAGAAGAATTTAGTAAGTATTTTCAGATTCAAGTCGCTGTCTATTTTCAAGGCTGTTGTCTAACATTACCGGAATTTCGGGCGGAAAAATATTTTCTTTATTCGAGTTACACTTATCAAAATTCTTGTTACAAAACATTGTGTCTTTGTTGATTATTGTAACTGTAACGAACAATACATAGGACCATTAATGTGTGACACAAAATTAATGAAAGAACAGAGAGTGCAGAAGAGAGAAGAAGAAGTGAAATGCGGAAACAATGATAGAATCATAAAGCCGAACCCTGACTGAACGGTGTTTCTAAGACGACAGTTTCTTGTCACCTTTACCAATTGAATTGGATTGCGTCTAAACAGCGACGATCAGATCCGTATGAATTAACCGAATAACAGTTATAGGAAAATGCTTTCGAGATGACCTAATACATTAAGATAGGTCTAACGCAGAAGATAATTGATTTGTTCACGTTTTGTTGGGGCAGATTGTATCTTAAGTTGCTTGAAATAGCCACTAAATAAGCGGCTAACCTTCATTCAGAAATGTTAAGCATTCATGGCTCATATCCAAAGTTCCGTTTGTGTCACTCTTGTACCCACTCGGAGTGAAATGTATATCATCTAGATTCTAAGACCCTCAACTGCCAAGACAGGAGACTGCACTGAGCAAATACATATATTCCGCAGAGTAAATGGGAGTAGCACTTGATCTTAAAGGCTTACGTTATACTATTTCCTACAAACCTTCTTGTTAAGACTTCAGAACTCTATAGTATTGCCTATAAAATTGAAGTACACCAACTATTTACTTTCTATGCTAGCGTAGGTCAATTTTGAAGGATGAATTTGTTCGCTGATAATGTGATGTCTTCTAATATCTTAAATGAAAACCTCGGGATACACTGACATCACGTAGCAGATGTCTATCTAGTATACTCGTATAAGGTTGATATTGTCTGGAAGGACACAAGGCTGAAGCTATAAAAATATAGAAGTAAGGAAGAAGAAAGCAAGCTAAATTAGAGTGAGTATGTATGTATGTATGTATGTATGTATGTATGTATGTATGTATGTATGTATGTATGTATGTATGTATGTATGTATGTATGTATGTATGTATGTATGTATGTACAGTATGTACAGTATGTATGTATGCATGTATGTATGTATGTATGTACTGTATGTATGTATGTATGTATGTATGTATGTATGTATGTACAGTATGTATGTATGTATGCATGTATGTATGTGTGTGTGTGCATGTATGTATGTACGTACGTACGTATGTGTGTATGTATGTATTTATTTATTCACACTGCAAATGGGTAAATACCCGATGGCAGTGGTAACTAATTACACTCAATAATGACAATTAATAATAACAACAACAATAGTATATTATATTAAAAAGGAGCATCCTAAATTAAAGTACATTATGATGGGTTCATTAACCTAGTTAGGTAGATAATGTTGGATCACGTGCTTAATTTGTAAACATCAACTACACTACATTCGGACTTGCCGTCCATTTGCGCGTCAGCCCTATCAGGCGGATCAAAAGAACAATAGTCTGTTCCGGTCAAGTAGTTATCACGCCCTTGGTGCTAGATTGGAAGTGAAGACCGAACCGGGATTGGGAGGGACCGACAGTTCTTGCTGTGACGTTCATCCGCTGTGGGACGTGCATCTGCTAATTGCGATCAATTTACTGCACCTCTCGTAATTAACATCTTATGTTGTTGCGACACTGGCCGGCGTATTTCAGACTTCATAGTGCGCATTTGTAACTCTACACCGGTATCCCTTCAGTACAAAGCTTCTTTGATACATATTAGATTTTTTTTTCGGAGAAGAACACTTTGCGCAAGCACCGTAATGTTTAGGCTTATGTACAATCTCCTTACAAGTCCTTAGGATCTTTTTTCAAGCAAGTGATTCAGTTCTTGGTGCCATCATATCGATTCAGTCACAGCATCCAGATCTGACAGAAGACCATACCTCCGCCTCCCTGTGATATTCCTCTGCAGCCATCTCAGATTAATGGCATCTTTTCGCGATTCACGTACTTGAATCGTCTGCATTTTTAACCAGAGTGGCACGACGCCATCGATTCCGCGATCCACCAAGGCGCCATCCATCCGAGGGAGCTACACTCCCCCGTTAAACCGCAGTCCGCTTATTGAAGCCCCTGCGTCTTCTCCTGGGTATGTACAGTTTCCGCAGACATGCCATCGGCCAATCCCGGATGTTAATCTAGGTCAAATATACCATTATATTCTCGACGAGTAACCCTAACATATCATTAAAATTACCTCCTACTGAAGAAGTCAAGGAAGAAGCAGTTTTATTTTCATCAAATGCTTCGTCGGAGTCCCGGTACTCTTAATGATATGACCTTCCGCTGCTCAAGCTTATGAAAGTATTACTCTTCTGTGATCAAATGCCTCATTAGATTTCCGAAAAATAAGTTGTAACCGAAATATCCTTCCTCTGCGCGAACTGATAACGACATAGTCGGATCGAATCCCTGAATTATACACTGCAGTAGAGTTGCCAGACTTTCTAATGGTACGAAATAACGTTACATGTTAATCTTTTTATTTAAATTGCAAGAAAACAGCCTATTTTATTTAAAAGCTGCAAAGGAATAAATAATTCCTTATCACTTTCTCTAATGATAAGAGTAAAAAATCAGAATCGCATGGATAGACTTATAGAGTAAAACAGTGTCAACATTTAGGGGAAAATTATTATCATTTTTTTTTTGAGAAAAGTATGTATTTAGGACTAATATATTAGAATTTTTCGTTGTACTCTATCCAAGGAATAGGCTGTTAAAATCTGCACAGTTACTCGAACATTATCTTTTTTTTTTAATGAAGTACAAAATTTATTATAATTACAATAATTATTACAATCAGGAAACTACAAAAATACATATTAAATATACTAGAAACAAAAGTACATTAAAATTATTATATACATCAAACAGAAATGAACATGTCAAATATTTAAACAAAAACAGAATTATAAATTAAAGAATTTACTCCCGTATGAGCAAACGCTAGTGATCGGGAGTTCAAAACCGCACTGTAGATAAGCAGAAATAAGAAGGAAGACAAAATAAACGATTAATATAAGCAATAAAATAGCACAGATTACAAAAACAAGAGCCTATATGACAAAAAGTAATCACAATTGAAAAAGTTTATAACCAATATTCACAAGTATATAGGACTAATATTTAGCATTCAATTATCTAACCCCATGTTAAGTTACACTCGGTATATTAGGCGAACTGACTAGTAACCATAATAAATTCATTCAATTATTATTATGAACAAGATAAGAATTTTTCATACATTATATTGTGTGTCCTGTCAAATTCTATCCTACAGATTAATTTTCATGCTTAAATATACAGTTTTTTTTTCTTTGGTACAGAAGAGGGTCCCGAAATCTAGCACTGCAGCCTCTGGTGGACTTATTGTACCATAACGCTCCTTTATTGAGAATATTTTGAAGTCTGAACGGTCGCGCTTTTGTAGATATAGGGACTCTGCTGTGTGATGCCATCTGTCGATTTAGCCTAAAGTAAAAAACGTTCACCGTCTTAACGTGTAACATGATCTAACAATATAATCTGTTACTATTTATTGTTAGTATTCTTTTTCTAATATTTCCTCTTTCTGAATTTATTGTCAGCTAGTTACGACATTCATTGCTATCCCACAATGCTTTGCACTTCTCTTCATTATCTGAAGATAAACAGAGTGATAAGAGTTAATGATGGTAGAGGAAATGGAAGTACTTTTATATTATTATTATTATTATTATTATTATTATTATTATTATTATTATTATTATTATTATTATTATTATTATCATTATTGTTATTTATTCATTTATCGTGACTTATAGGCCTGTTGAAACATCAATTATTATTGTTTATCACATTGCTCAAAGTGTTTCTTTCTTTGGGGTTGGGATCAGATTCTGTGAGAGATCAATGGAGAACCTAAATGTTGGACATAGTGTATGTATCATCCAAGCCAAGGATTTTCCGGTGAAGAATGAGAGAGAGACAATTAATGGACATTATTTTGAAGAAGGCGTACAGTAATGGGGTCAATAGTCCCGAGAAGAAAGGAATGCAAGAGGCTGCAGCAAACGATGTGAGCTGAATATTGTCAGATGGTGACTCAGGGGAAGGTCGTGGTGACCTCAATACAACACAATCAACAATGAGTTTCAACATATTATCAATCACAGGACGTATCATGGCCAGTGACCCACATTGTTATGTCATAAATACTTAAAAAGTATGATACCAAATATGACTATAACATTTATAATTTTAAGCATTTCTCATAATCACAGCTTAACTATAATTAGTCGAAAATAATATGAGTACTCAGAAACAAGAAATAAAGCTTCATGTATGTAGTGGAATAGGTCTACGAGTATATTGTTATGAACTTGTGTTCATAACACGAGAAGAGTTATAAGGATTAACTACTTTCGGAGATGAAATAGAAATATTAATAATTTGTACACATGCAATGACATAATATCATAAAGGAGAGATAAAATCTTCAAGATCATAGATCTGAATCCCGAACGAGTTCGAAAGTTCCGACATTGTGATGTTCTGAATTATCTCATTTTCTGGTTGGAAGCCTTGCTCTGTGTAGGCTCTATTTCACACGACTGCCGTCTACGTTCGTCTAATGTGGGGCTGATAGAGCCTAATATTGAATCATAGGAAACTTCCCAAAAGGATTCTAAAAATGTTCTTGAAAAAATCATTATAGATACTGTATATTTGGTTGCTTTTAATTTTGTAGTTCTGCTAAAAATAGGTAAGTGCTATGACGCTGCAAAAATGACCATGATAATTTTATTGAAATTAATAAAAAAATTGCAGAAATAAAATCCAAGTTTAGACGAACAATAATTTTATGCGATAATCTCTAACGTCGGAAAGAATCTCCATACAGCTGTAGAGCTTAGAGAGATCTATGTAGATCTTTATAATTTATGAGAGATACAGTACCGGTAAGTACTACACTTACTTAAGTGGACCTAGATTAATTCAAAATATTTTCAGATGTTTCTAAACATAATTTAAACAAATTTCTGTAGAAGTTCTTTAGTTACCGAATAAATATTATATTGAGAAAGATGGAAATTTTACATTTATTAAATAGAAACAGTCTTTTCAATGAACAGAAGAAGACGATAGAACAACAAACAAGTTTCGTTTTTCTTTATATTTTCTTGTGTTTGATTCAACACGTACGTGTATACTAGCTCAGAAACATTGGATGTTCATTCATCTATAATAGTGTGAATATAGTCAAAAATGTTAATCACATGCTAACATATCGTCGTTGTTCCTGCAATAACTCCTATGTGACATATTTATCTATTTTCAGATTTTTGCTCTATTAAATAACTTAAATAGTGTTACAGCAAATAATAAAAAACTCCTATATGTAATTATGTTTCTTTGTTTCGAAAATGTAAGAATTCGCCATCTCCTATGTACGGCTGCCATAGGATGAATAAAAAAATTATTTATTTGCACATAGAAGTTGTTGCAGTAACAACAACGATATACGTATTTACATTGCTAGGACTATGAACTACTGCAAGAGTACATTTAGCGTACGGTATGTCTCTCTTCACGTTTGCTTGCCTCCAACTCGTAACGTGATTTAATACTGCGTTTCCTTACGTGACATCCGGACTACGATCGTCACTCTTATTGCTGAATTGAGATAATTGACATAGCCCACAAACTTCATTGGTGGAGAGGTAGATTCATTCACGCTCTCTGCGCAGCTAATTCAAGTGGCGCTCATACGGAGCGTTCGCTAATAAATGCCTTCGGCCTTGTTATAGATCGAACGCAATTTCAGAGGAAATAAAATGTACATTTCCCCTGGATCGACTGTCGGAAGGTTTCGTATTGTTGCGTAGTATGGAAGATAACACAGGCTGAAGGGACGTCAACGTTAGGTCATTAGTATACAGCTGACTTCCACTCAGTGCAATTTAATTTAGTTCGTGGCAATGCAGTAGTATACATCAGGACAGCGAATATCAATCCATTTATGATAAGTATATTACGAATCAATCGAAAAAAAAGTTGTGCTATATTTCTACGGAAATATACTGACGTTCAATAAGCATCCGATTCAACAATCCAGAATTTAGTGAAAAAAGCGAGCGAAACAGGATCATTTTTAAATAAAAAAGAGAGCGCAATAAAACATGTTCTAAGAGAAGAAAAATTCAATGGCATAGGCTGTAAGATACAATAATTTCTCACGAAATCTTTAAGAAAGTTAACTCAACAGACAGGTGTATATAAGACATCAGGTTGGAAAGCGACTAAATTGTTAACATTGAAGCGTTATAAGAAAACAGTCGCTTATAAATTGAATGAAAGAAACCATGTGCCTATTGTTCAATTCAATCGATAGAGACGAAATTTAGCGTGTGTTTAGAAATCTTTTCAAAAGATGTGAAATGTAGGCATACATTACAGAGGTTGGTGAACAGTTTCAGCTCTTACACAGGGTAAGCCAATAAATTACATCCGAAATGTAATGTAGGTCTATATTCTGTAAGTCGCGAGATTTCAATGTCGAAAGCTGCTAAGTGGACTGTTACTTGCCAATGTCACTTTTCGAACGGCGTCGTACTAAGCGAAACCTGTTTTCAGGCGGCGTACATCCGTTATAAAACACAAACGTAACTATTAGTTTACATAGACCAATTAGTAATTGGAGATGTTTCCTCTATTGGACATATTTTATTATGATCTGTAGTCTCGATGGGGATAAACAGTAAAATAAAAATTCACATGAATTAATGTAGGTATGCTTTGTACACCTACTTCTTGTTACTTCCCATCCAATTATCTTTTCCGAATTTTAAATTATTGTTGTAGTCTTCTCTCTCAAGCATCTATCCATCCTACGCCAATCAACCCACTAATCTACGAAATCTATCAAACCGTCAATCTGCTCGTCCAATCATCAGTTTATTACTGGTAGCCTATTATAAAAGCCTATCTTGCATCCGTTTAATTCGTCCATCCGTTTAAATCCTCGTTAGTTCGTCTATACATCTATGTATCTATTCGTCCATCCATTCTCCATCCGTTCGTCCAATCGCTTTTGTAGCTTGTGCATCCATCCACTCATTCATTCGCTTGTGCATCTTGTGCAACCATATACTCATTCATTCGCTTGTACATCCATACACTCATTCATTCGCTTCGCTTAGCCTATGCATCTTGTGCGTTCATCCACTCATTCATTCGCTTGTGCATCTTGTGCATCCATACACTCATTCATTCGCTTGTGCAACTTGTGCATCCATAAACTCATTCATTCGCTTGCGCAACTTGTGCATCCATAAACTCATTCATTCGCTTGCGCATCTTGTGCATCCATCCACTCATTCATTCGCTTGTGCATCTTGTGCATCCATGCACTCATTCATTCGCTTGCACATCTTGTGCATCCATACACTAATTCATTCGCTTGTGCATCTTGTGCATCCATACACTCATTCATTCGCTTGTGTATTTTGTGCATCCATACACTCATTCATTCGCTTGCGCATCTTGTGCATCCATCCACTCATTCATTCGCTTGCGCATCTTGTGCATGCATACACTCATTCATTCACTTGCTTCTTGTGCATCCATAAACTCATTCATTCACTTGCTTCTTGTACATCCATACACTCATTCATTCGCTTGTGCATCTTGTGCATCCATACACTCATTCATTCACTTGCTTCTTGTGCATCCATACACTCATTCATTCGCTTGCACATCTTGTGCATCCATACACTCATTCATTCGCTTGCGCATCTTGTGCATCCATAAACTCATTCATTCGCTTGTGCATCTTGTGCATCCATACACTCATTCATTCGCTTGTGCATCTTGTGCATCCATACACTCATTCATTCGCTTGTGCATTTTGTGCATCCATACACTCATTCATTCGCTTGTGCATCTTGTGCATCCATACACTCATTCATTCGCTTGCGCATCTTGTGCATCCATACACTCATTCATTCGCTTGTGTATCTTGTGCATCCATAAACTCATTCATTCGCTTGTGCATTTTGTGCATCCATGCACTCATTCATTTGCTTGCGCATCTTGTGCATCTATCCACTCATTCATTCGCTTGCGCATCTTATGCATGCATACACTCATTCAGTCACTTGTGCTTCTTGTGCATCCATACACTCATTCATTCGCTTGCGCATCTTGTGCATCCATACACTCATTCATTCGCTTGTGCATCTTGTGCATCCATACACTTATTCATTCGCTTGCGCATCTTGTGCATACATACACTCATTCATTCGCTTGTGCATCTTGTGCATCCATACACTCATTAATTCGCTTGTGCATCCAACTACTCATTCATTCGCTTATACACCTCGTGCATCCATCCATTTAATCGCTTGTGCACCCATCCACTCATTTATTCGCTTGTGCATCTTGTGCATCAATCCACTCATTCATTCGCTTGTGCATCTTGTGTAACCAGCCATGCAGTCATTCATTCATTAGTCCAACTATTCACTCATTCATCCGTTGACCGATCCATCCTCAATCCGTCTACTAATCAATTTTTTCTGCCTTTCACTCGTCTGTGGCTCAACGCTAACGTGTTGGTCTGCCATCCAGGCGGCCAGGATTCGAGTCCCGGCCAGGTCGTGATAGACGTTGCAGAGAATTTTTCTCCGAGTACTCCCTTTTCCCTATAATTTCACCAAAATCTCCACCTTCCTCTCATTTCATCTATCATCTGCAATAATAAAAATAGGCTGGGGTGAAGTCTTGACGATAGTATGAGTTTCTAATGCTGTTATAAAATGCGTTTGGGACTCAGGACCTGCCAGGCTGAGGCAGAATGGCCCTGCTGTCGGATTTGGACAATCATCGTATGTAGGCCTATAGGGCGCACGATGAATCAAAGCAAGCCTAAGGACCAGTTCCTCGAAAAGCCAGGCCACACATTCATTATATTGCGTCCATAGATCCTTCATTCGTTCAATCTTTCGTCCATTCAGTCGTCAGTCCGCATCCATTCATATTTCACATATATTCGTAAATATTAATGGTCATACGAAAATATAGGTTATCTCATAAATGACTTACATTCTTAGTGTACGGTAGATGTGTTCTAACTTATAGCACGGTCAGTGCTGCGCCATAACATGGTCGGCAGCATTTCTAACGTGTTCTACGCTCACCAATTTCCTGCCAAATGTTAAAACAAATTTGTGAACGGTCATAGCATACTAACAACTATATAACAAATCTCCTATGATATTTCCTTCATCATGGCTCGCAGTTCTTCATTTGTAACGATGACTGTGGTAGGAGAGAAATATTGTACTCCTAAAAAATATTACATATCACTTTTTGAATTAAGTTTTGCATACATTTTCCAAGTCTTCTGTATTTATATATTCGTCAAATGCAATGCTGTAATCGAGCGATTTTTTTATTTTAGACCAATTCATTATATTAAGGCAGGAAGAAAATGAAAAACTATACATTTACATCCACAAGACTCTTCTAGTGCCTCTACTGTAATGCTTTCCTACATGCCTTACCTTTGATGTCACTCTTGGATGTGTTATGTAACCGAGTAACTCATCTTGAATTAGCTTCACAGCATAAGCAGCTTTCATAATTACAATTCCGTACAGCTTGTATTCTCGGTGGTTTTTCCACGTCACACGAGTAGAAAGAACGTGAGAAACATGCATACACTGTGCTTTCGATGTAGACAGACAAAGACTGTTTACAGTTGAGATGCGTGATTGATTACTTACTACTGTACTTTGCAAGCGTACTTCAAATAATAATAATAATAATAATAATAATAATAATAATAATAATAATAATAATAATAATAATAATAATAATAATAAACATAATAATAATAATAATAATAATAATAATAATAATAATAATAATAATAATAATAATAATAATAATAATAATAATAATAATAATAAAATTTAGCTCATAAAACAAAACTTCTAGTTTATGTTGATGTAAAAATAATATTTCAAAACTATAACTACTGTGAGTTAAAGCAGACATGTGATTACTTTTGCAACTTATGTATGATTTAAAACTTTAAGTGCAGAAGTCCCAAAATAAAAGCATACTAGATTTATAACTACTTTCTGTCTAGTCTAGAGTAATAAGTCTAATATAGACAATTTCTTGAACCGAAGCAATACAAGAATTAAAAGAAAAAGAGGGGGGGGGGAGCGAACTTGTAGACTTATCTCCTAGAATCTCTGTATTCTGACAATTAATACATGGCTAATGATTCTGATTTGTAACACCAAATATCATTGCTTACTTTAACTATGCCATATTTACTCATAAAATTAATTCACAGCTGGCTTTTTAAATATTCTGATTTTATTACAAGACAGAAAAACAACACATAAATACAAAGCATAAGCCATCTGGAATTGATATGTACTCTTATCTGAGATTTTGTAGTTACTGCCGCCCTTCCGTTCTCAACCACCACAACTCTCGATACTTTCCTAGATCATATATATAACAGATAACTCATCCCTATGTTAAAATAGGTGGCACTTTGAAGAGAACAACCGCCAGGATCGCCACCCGTCCGCCGTAAACGAACACGAGATGACAGTACAGTAGCTAACGCAATTCGAATGAGAGTTATGACGTGACTCCTTATGTAACAACTAGATGGCAGCATAGTAAACCTGACAAAAGTTGTTACCGTCGAAGCCTATAAGGCTGAGCAATCTGGGTATATATGATCTAGGATACTTCGTACCCTTCTCTTATAGTGAACGGGTTACCATAATCTACTGAATTGATCTGAAGAGTAAAATATGGTATGGTTAGAGTATGTAGTTTAGTAAACAGTTCGAAGACTAGTTGAAACTTCATAAGTGACATCAATAAGGCATCGCTCGTGAGGCAACCAAACCAGGAGATAATAGACTAGTGTGGTTAATTTCTTTCCCCCTCCATTGCATACATCACTGACTGGCTACATATTTCATTATAATCAGACTGCAGATGTGTGCAACAATAATTGTTCTTCCTCTGACACATATAGCCGTGTGAAATTTATTGCCTGATAATAGATATATCAGCCAGAATCTTAATCAGAAGTGTATGGTTAGAGAAGGAATGATTATTCTTGGTCAACCAATCAGAATTAATTACCCGTATGGAAATGTTTACAAGACTGTCAAGTTAAATATTGCAGGTCATACTTTTTGCTCTACATGTCTCCAGTCTTAGTATACAGGCACTCTATTATCTACTGAGCACATGCGCTTTGATTTGTGAGCAGAGCAAATAAAAGAAGAACGACATTGTTAACATAGCAAACGTCCCACTTACATAGCTGTCTTCCTTCGGGAGCTGCACATGTAAAGAGAGCAACACAGAATTCTGTAAATCCCCCACTCAAAGAAACAAGAGAAAATAGAACTTTGTCAGGGGCGAATATGCAAAAATAACTTGGCCGGTAGCCGTTGCGTTATGATGAGCCAGAAATGACAGCGTTGTGACATTCATACGACCTGAGGTACGGTATTGAAAGTGAACTTTAATGTTTGGTAAATAACACCTTATACTAAAAAATGTCTATGATTGCAGATTATTCTCGATGCAACATATGTATACTGCACATTTTTTATAGTTGATACAAAAAGCGAAAAATCTTGAATAAATTAACATAGAGCGTTTGACTATGTTCTCTTAGTATGGAAGAAAAAATTAGTATATAATTTGTTGTGTCTCTTTATTTCCTTTAATTCAAATATATTAATATATATATATTAATTTTTCTCAAATTATAGGTATATACATGTTGACTACTAACACAAAATAGTAGACGTGATTATTCAATGATAATGGCGAGACCTCATATATGAATATAGGAATATATTAATTTAAATTTTATTATGGACTATTTTTGCTAGTTCTTATTAAAAACGAACTCTCAGTTGGTTCTACTTACAGATTTTCGTATTGAAATGTATTAATATTACATAGCCTATAATAATGTTTAATTTTGTGCATTCAGATGTGAATTCCATGTTCATTAATTTCAGTGGAAGTTTATTAATTCTATTTTTCACATAGATACAGCAACACAATTTTATAGTAGGCTAATAAGTTACTAGAAACTAACAGACGAGTGAATTACCAATCCAGGCTTACAAGAGGAAAAGACGTGTTCCTGTATAAAATTTAACGAAATAACATTTCAACATGCAAAAGAGAGAAGTACACGATTAATCTAAAAGGAGATTCTCTGTGGTCAGAAGGAAAATTGATTGATTTTTTTAGTCAAACGTAATAGGTTAGAGCGAAGCCTTGAGAATAGTACCATAAACTGGGGTAAACTTGACCACTAAAAAGAAAGATTTAAATCACGATATCAGCCCTAATTGTGACTTAGAATCATAAAAAAATAATTAAGGAATTGAGAAAAAATAATGAACTTTAAAAACATATTCAGTGCATCTGATATAATGATTTAAATATTTTCTGTAGTCACATTTACCCCAGTTTCTGATTCTAATATGGGAAGAGCTTATGGCTCCAGCTCCTCTAAGGCTTATCAGATACTCGTCTCAGAATGGGACCTGGCTCTGTCTGAGCCACAATCATAAATATTACCCAGGCCATTTGTCGGACTTGAACAATCTTATCGAGGACGCACAATGGGCCAGATAAGTTTAAGTACAAAAGACAGTCCCGAATCCGGCCCTCGAAAAGGTAAGCCAAGGGAGGAAGAGGAAGACTATATGAATTTGTCAACTCATGTTAATAATTTTGCAAACAAAGTATAAATCAACACTTAAAAACAAAAAGTAAGGAAATAGAAATATTATTGGAAACTAAATGTAAGTATAGTAAAATATTAACAAAATTCATTTTTCTTTTCTAATAATATTTATACATTTTTGTGTATGCTATAAACACCTATTAATGAACTTAAAAATATTCTCCTTTCTTCAGAGAAAACGTTATTAGATTTTGCTTTAATACATTCTTAATTTCATAAATGTGTAAGGTTTTAATAGTGATACTGACGGGAGATCGATGATGAAGTAGGATTGATACGAGTCGAAGAATTGTGAGAAATTCAGTCGAAAATCTATCAAAGATTGAACTCTTATAGCCTTATCAAAAAACCTCCTACGCACTAAAATTATCAAGCCCAAGTGCATTGTTTCCAAATACAATGCTAAATTCAATCGCATTAAAATTTATTATTTCCACTCAAGAAGATAAAAACAGTTCAAGAACACGTACACAAATTTTGATATAAATTTCAGTGACTTTAGTGTAACGGTTTGCTGATTTAAGGTACTGTGACATTAGTACAGTTTATAAGATTACAGAATAAATTATCTCACAGCTTTAACCAGTTTTACCAGTTACATAAAACAAGAAGAAAACCTTGAAAACTATCTCAAGTTTATACATAACAAGGGAAGAAACTAAACAGGTTAGTAGGTGTGAAAAAATAAGTTAATACTTGAGGTGTTATGGTTACCGTAGTGGAACGAGACAAACAAATTTTCATCCACTTCCCTTTTTTCTTTCAGCAAGAAGAGATGACGAGGAGTTACCTTGTATAAAATTCCTTCTGTTGTGTGACAGTTGTAGGATATAAATTATAATGTTTAACATCTGATTTAGATTTTAGTTGTCACACGTCTAATAAGTGCAATCATTTTAACGTGCGATAATGCTGAGTTACGAAGCTGTGTAGGGCACTGAAATAAATGTAGATTTATTTAATAATATTCCATATTTCTATGAAATATAATAAATGTTTTATTGTTTGTGATTGAATTTTTTGTCTGAATTGTATATTTCGGAACAATTTTATACGATATATAGGACCTACTGTAGTTAAAATCTTTAACATTCAATTCAGAGTAGCGTATTAATTTATTACAGGAAACCACAAACTGATTTTAAAAGAAACTTATTGGTTCAACTGTGAGGACTATTATTTTAAAATTTTAAATTGTATCAATTGAATCAAATTTTGAAAGATTCATCATCATCATCATCATCATCATCATCATCATCATAATCATCATCACTACCATCATTCACGCGTTAGGCAACATTTTTCCCTGTAACAATTTTATATTTTGATCTGTTCGTTTTCTATGATTCTTCTTCCTACTGGTCTATAGTTATATACAGTATTTTATGGAGCAGCCTGTTGGCATTCAATCTTCGGACACGGAATATCCACTTACTCCAATATTCCTTTACTTTATCATTTACATGATATATTTCTAGTTCATTACGCAAGGCTTCATTACTGTTATTTTCTATTTTTCGGTATCAGGATATTGTTCTTAAAAACTTCATTTCGCCATTTTGGGATATTCTTTTGTCTCTTCCATTATCACCCACGTCTTACTTTCGTATAGTAGTTTCAGCAGTGACATAATTTCATAGAATTTTAATATAGTCATAATTATCTTTCTTTGTTTTATTTTGTAATGCTCTTCTCATTTTTTTCATTTAAAGAGTTAAATATTTCCATTTTATCTACATAGTCTAAATTTCTATTTAGTGACACGGCGTATTTCAAATGAATAATAATGTTGTTTTATAGATCTTCTATTTCTTGCGCCACTAAACAAAAAAAAAAAAAATAAATAAATAAAAATTTATTTCTTCATATTTCCTTTCTTTCTCTTTTCCTTCATTTCTCTATTTCTTATTTTCTTTTCCGATGCTTCTTCCTTTCTTTTCCTTCTTATTGATTGCTCTATTTATTCTTTTCTTTTTTCATTTCCCTTTTACTTCTAAATTTATTGATTTATTTCTTCTTATGCTTTTCATGTTTCCTTTCTTTCTTCATTTATCCATTTCTCTTTTTAAGGGGTAATTTTGAAGACAAAGTATTTATCACGAACCCGCGCACTTAGATGAACTCAGCTAATATTGAACATGAAATAAGAATTTTTAGTTGAGCTTAGACGAGCGACATTCTCGCGATATTAAGCTTTTATACGAGCGGAAGGACGATACTTTGAACATCTACTGTAAGGTAGGTTTTAATCCATTTCTGCTTTCGCTGCTGTAGACAATATTTTACTGGCTGATGCTCGATCTATCGCCCGGGAGCCAGATCCCGTGCTACGGCGGTCATATATACAGTATTGTTGTTGCTGAACTGTCCGAAGACAGGTCTGAACTTCACAAGTGATACCAAGAAGGCACCACTTATCAGACAACCAGGCCAGGAGATAATGGGGTAGAGTGGACAGTTCCTTTCCCCCTCCATTGCATACATCGCCGACTAGCTACATATTACACTAATCAAACTTCAGATGTATACAAACAATATTGTTCTTCCTCTGACATATATCGTCAAGTGAGATGTACTGCGTGATAATAGATTTAGTATTTTTTTTTAGTATTTATTTATTTAACCTGGTAGAGATAAGGCCGTCAGGCCTTCTCTGCCCCTCTCCACGTATCATCCAGATCTATATACGTATATTGAGGACCCTTATATTACTTTTTGTAGATTGTCTTCAGAATTGGCTATAATTACTTCATCATCTACAAAGATAAGCGTCATAATATTTTTTTGGTTTAAGTTATAGAATAAAATTTTAAAATTTGTATCCATTGCCTGGATAATTATTACACACTCATACTACAATCTTGTCGTACTACTCAATTTATTATATCAGTGTTTTTTTTTAATTTTACCTATGAATTATACCCCTGTAGAAATTCAGTTGTAGGCTTCATGTCATGTTTGATTACTTCCATTAAATGAAGTGAAATGCCTCTTTTGGCTATTATTTCCCACAGAAGTTACCTATCTACTTTATAAAACGTTTTAATGTAACCAACATTAGTATAATTATGTGCTTTACTACTGAATTTTCTATGTTTTTTCTATGACATATTGTAATATAAAATGTTATCTCTGTATCTCTTCGGAAACCAGATTCTTCTTCTACTAGTATGGTCTCAAATATTGGATTTAACAGCTGTTATTATTTGAGAGTATGTCTTACACGTTGCTTTTAATAAGCTGATTTCTGAGTAATTACCACATTAGATTGGTCGTATTTTTAAAGGAGTCGAAGCTTAACTAGTTTTGAAGTATATATTATCAGTTCACTATTAGTGCCATAACTACTTATTGCTTTCCTGCTTTTTTATCTTCTTGAGGACTGATTCTAGTTCTTCATACTCTATATAGAATCTGAGTAGCGCAGTTTGATCATTGTTTACTTTATCTTTACAGGCTCAGTCCATGAGTTATTATGGTATTCCAACCATTGTTGATGTCTATTTACTTTAATATCATCAGTACTGTTCAAGTGCCTCATGATTTTATAGACCATTTCTTGTCTGCCATTTTATACTATTTTCTATTTTTGTAATACAAATAATTACCCTAAGTTCGTAACTTTTTAAATTCAGTAGGTTTATTTTTAAATTATGAAAGTTACCTTATGTTTCTGTTTGAAGACATCGCAGAATTTCATTTTCTTCTGTCCATAACTAAAGCCTTAACAAATGACTTTAGTCTTTGTTTTTCTGTAGTTTCTTTCTGCCCAAAGCTTATGTTGTTACCTCATTTAATAGGCCTACATATATTTTTCGACTGTTCTCATCCTTTTTTATATAATTTCCTTGGGAATAATTATAATTTTTTATCTAATCTATTTTGATATAGTGCCTTAATTGAAGCTTCTTATAGTAGGCCATATGTTATGCATTTAATGATAGAGTTCAGAATAAATTAATCTAAACTATTTTCCGTTATATTACACTTAATACTACAAGGAAATTAAAATATGTGAACAAATGATGCATACATATACATGTGTATTCTCTCTTCCTCCGAAGGAGGAACACCAAGAAACAGAATTATTTTTAAAATATAAGTATATATCCATGATAGTAATTTTTGTGTAAATTATTAAGTGCATTTAATAGTCATTTCTTTGAAAAGACGTACAGAAATACCGGTACATAACATAAATCAAAAGAAAATCTAAATAACTTGTCCATGATTGTTAATTAAATCAAAATATGGGGTACACATTTAAAAAAGGGAATTACTTCAAGCAATAAGGCGGTGAATCTTCGTTACCTTGGTGATTGCGGGACCGGCCACCGGACTCGGTTGTTTCCCGTTGATTTCATCCGGAGACTTTCCAGAAAGCAGCGTGAAGAAAAAAATTAAATATCGATAAACAAAAGTCATATATGTACTTGAAGTCATTCAATGTATGGTAAGAATTCCAGATTATATATTCTATTACTGCAACTGCTATACCAGGGCTGGGCATCGGGAGCGGAACCAGACTCTAAACGGGGACGCTTAACATTCATCCGTCACTGTATCAACGCCGCGCGGTGTTCGGCGGGGAAGAAAGGAGATGAAGAGAAATCATATGGTTCCCCGTGAGAGAGTAGAATCCGTTCTTGCTGCCCAGCTCTGTGCTATACCATTATAAATACATATATTATAAATTTTGTGTTTTTCGGTCTTTGTTGAGATATGAGTTCTCCACTCTTCGTAACTATCTACAGTACTATCACCAAAGTAGTATCTCAAGCCTACCTCGCTACTGACAAGTTCAAGCATGACAGAGAAGTTGATAACTCCGGTTCATAGGTGATATGACTCTTATGAATATCTAAATAGTTCACAAACTTCTCAGAAATAACATCTCAACACAGACTGAAAACTCCTAAGTCACATCAACCCTTATCGCTTTCAAAATCAATGTTAATAGGGAGTCTGGGGCTGACATAAACTGATTATGTGAGCTCGAAGCTTGTTGGTCACTTGTCTCACTCTGAGTTTCGCCGTTCCACTGGAGGAACTTTAGAAAATTTTGACAGGAAAGCCGAAAATGGACGTAACCTAATAGCTACCACATGACGGGGGAGATACAAGACAGAACAACATCAGGGCAGGAACGCAGAAAGCTGTTAAAAGCCTGCACATTGAGCGGGATTACCGCAGTCCTCACAAAAGGAGGGTTCCGAGCCCTTGCACTATGCGAGTGACACTCGAGTAAACTCGCTCCGAGTATCGAAGACAAGATGAGGCTTCTACTTCGAAGGTTTTAGTTTGAAAAAGAGTCAAAACTTGTGTGGTAGGAAATGTAGGTCCGTGGCCCATTTCGTTTAGGACCCAACCCAATATTCGTCTTAGGATAATAAATGTTATGTTTTATTTAACGACGCTCGCAACTGCAGAGGTTATATCAGCGTCGCCGGATGTGCTGGAATTTTATCCCGCAGGAGTTCTTTTACATGCCAGTAAATTTACTGACATGAGCCTGTCGCATTTAAGCACACTTAAATGCCATCGACCGACCCGGGATCGAACCCGCAACCTTGAGCATAGAAGGCCAGCGCTATACCAACTCGCCAACCAGGTCGACTCGTCTTAGGAAAACCACGGAGAAACCATAGGCAAAGATGAGTTGTCTCAGTTTAGAAGACTAGCCAATTGGTTCTTAGGTCACTATTGAAATGTGATCCGACCGACCGGTCGCGACCTGGAGGGAGTTTTCGAAGTCTGCAGTCTTGTGAGTTTGTATAAATATTGATTTTAGGATAGCGGACCAACATTAAAATAGTCTTTATGTGATGCCGCCATAATGATTAAATTAACACCACAAGAAAATTATCTTTTGTACTAGACAATCAAGCCATTGACTCCTCTTGACAGTTCTTCACTTAACTGACATCCACATTGTTGTGCACCTCGTAAGTTATATGTACAGTGTCGGAAAGCATCGTTTAACACAAGGACCGGGCGGTGTGATGAAGTTTAATTTCAATGCACAGTCTTTTGTTGTTGCTGTTTCTACTACCAAGAGTTGAGAATGGAGTAATGACATAGGGAAATTTAAATTGTCAAGAGGCAACATACGACAAACTTGCCTTGTGTTCAGTGAGAGTGAAGCATGGGTTCATGTTTCGTAGAAAAGCACAACACTGCGTGGTTGCTACGGTAACGTAAACATTCTGCTTTGGACAGACATACAGTTCAAATATTGAAACTTTCCCTTCCAACACTCCACAGGAATTTATCAGATCCTTTCAGTCTTTTCAGAGGTCTAACGGCTGTATCACCACGGTTCGTTTCACGAATGTAAACTTAATTCTCAATTTTGTAACATCTGGTTAAAATAAAACATATTTTTATCAACACCGATCAAAAAACGACCGCGAGCGTCAATTTTATTGTATTATAGTTCGTGTATATATACAGTTTTTGAGAATAATATGAATTTATCGTATAAGTAAATGCTTTATAATAGAATTGTCCTAATTGTCAGCCATACTAAGGATCATCTGCACAGTAAACTCATTCGTTTGAAATAAACGCTTACAACCCTTAGGTACATCAAAGGGTTTTTGGCAGACAGGAAAATGAGCATTGAGAAAAAAGTTGGGCTACGAGTCCTTAGAAAGTCTTATCGCACTTAATCCTCAATTAAGAAGAAGAAGAATTTTTTCTTATCGCTTATACATTCTATACCTTTTTTTCTAATCCACATCGTCTGCGATCATTCTATGTTTATATGAACAGAATATCCATATATCGTAGAGAAATATCGATGGAAATACTTTTACTTTAAAAACATCATTCAGAATTCGTATCTGATGATATATTAGTGAAAGGAGAAAGATAATTAGAATGAATCGGGGGGAGATGACTATAGGGGGAAGATGCTTATTTCTTTGTAGTTTCACATTCTTCCAAAAGAGAACTCCACGAGCATGTCTTCATGATCACTGAGACAATTGAATGTCTGTAAAGTGCAAGCTAACTCATTTTTCTTGTTGTGAGAAGAAGAAAAGCAAGAAAACAGCTCATCTTTCTGCTATAAAATAATTGCAAAGGTATGTTAAAATTTTAATACAGCCTTGAATTCGTAATAACGGTCAAACTTTTGTAATGGATATTGTAGTAAAGGTTCTAAAGTTTGTATTCTTAACAACCAACGACCTTGTTCCGCCATATTAGGTTGAGTCACAGCAATAGGCATCTTACCCCGATACTTGGGGAAGATGATCACTTTTTTGGGGTAAGATGACAACTTGTTGCAAGAGTTTTATTTTTTATTTTATTGCAGGGAATGTGTAAACATTACGTAAGATTCTCTGATAGAAGTCAATGGATTGAGGACGTCTTCAACTTGCGATGGAACATGTTATAACAAGGGACATGAACTGTTTTAGAGCATCGCAAGCATACGGGATTTCTTAACGTACCCTTAAGCGCCGCCTAAAAAGACTGATGACAAAAAAATATACACTGGATTGAATTCATTGTGTGCAAGAAGAGATTTCACGAGTCTTGCACACAGCAATAAAATATGTGCAATGACTGTGTTGCTAAGTAGTGATAAACGAGTGAAAAAGTGTCCATGAGGTTTAGATTAAGTCAATTTTGTTACATACATGTATCAAACCAAAGTTCAGGTAAAATACATATATCAGTAAATGTGTTAATTTCATTTGCTATCTTACCCGACTATCGGGAAAGATGCCTACAGTGCAGGCAAGAAGAAAACCTGTATCTATAAACAAAGTAATTAATGTTTCCTGTTTTGTATTAAAAATATAGTTTCAAAATACCTTCCAGATTTTGACATTTCAATATGAAATTCAAAACTAAATGAACAGTATCTTAAATTTTCAATCAAAGAAAAAGTCAGGCATCTTCCCCCGATCCACTCTAAGACATGAATAGAACTTCAACTTCTCCAAATGTATTATTTTCTAAAATTTCGGACAAATTTCTGGGAATTGTTATCCGCTTCCTTTGAAAAGTCAACTGACTGCTTTTACTAAATCTGTAACTACAGAAACTTCACTTTCTGTACATGGTCAAGTCAAGGAAACTCACCTTCTTGGGCAATTCAGGCGCCTCCTGCTCCTTCTATTGCAGCATGTTTAAGAAACAATATGGAAAATGCATTATAAGATCTTGTTTCAAATAAATAACCTCACATAATGGAAAACCAGTTATGTATATTAGGAGAGGCCCTACAAGGTCGAATGAAACAAACAGAGTTTGCTACACAGAAGTACAAATGTTATGATAAAACTGTTAAAATACAATTCCGAACCTCGTACTGAGAATAATTTTATTTAATGAAACACTGCAATTTATTGTTGTGCATAAGGTAAACTTCGGACAAACTTTCGAAAACTAAATTACTTTCACCGTTCGTTACAAGTGTAGGCTTCGGTAACATCCCTGTAACATTTTAAAATTTGACATCGAAGTCACAATTCAAAACATTTATAGTAGAAAAGCTAGCAGTAGCCTACATACGTAAATCGAGCTGAGAGATAGTGTAAGTTTTACATCCAATGCAAAAAGAACATAGCAATATGGAACAAGTGTTGGTAAAATATTGTGCTACAGTAAAATTTGTATTGTGCAAATATGCTTACGTATAATGTACGTAAAAATAAATAAAATTAATATGAAATCCGAAAATTCACTGTTCAAACAAGAACCAGTATCACTCATTAAATTTAATGGTGTTGAGTTCTGAATAAAACATGCAAGTCTTGTTTCCTGAATGTTGAGTGCTGAAGCAAGGAGGAATATATAAGTTATACAGCCGGCAGGTTCAGATGGACATTAATATACGTCAGACGAAAATATTTGAATAAACTACTTCGTAATGCTGGATTCCTGACTGTGGCTAAAGTGTTAGAATATTCTGATATAAATCTGAGGAACCTAGATTCTGTTCTGTACATTTCACATCTTGCAATCCAAAATTGTAAACGAGTTTTCACTCACACTGATAAAAGTAACAACTTATAAAAATTATGCCTTTTAATTTTGACGATATTCACTATGCTCATGCATATTGGAAATGAGGTTAATATATTGGATAATGTAACAATGTATCTGATGATGTCGCAGACGCGATGAAAACGTTAATACAAACAACAAATATGTAATATAAAGGAACTAACCCTTGAATATTTGTATGTTAAATCATAGACTGAAAGTAATAAAACCATTTAATTGAATTTACTACGATTTATCTGAAGAATCCTCAAAATGAATTTTAAAACTAGGTTCACTTACTGACAGCCAAAAAGAGCTTTACATTTTCTTTTAGCGTTGAATATGGGTCGTTGTCTGCACTTTGTCCTTGTTGTCCTAATCACGTAACAAATCACGTAACAATTTGTCTAAAAATTAAATTATTTAACATGTCCAATGCGTTTATTGTTTGGGGAAATCTTCAATTCATTCAAACTCTGTTATGATATTATACGATGATAGAATGGAAATCAAATGGTTATTACTTGTTCCAATATAATTTTAAATTCGTATGTTATATTTTAAAAGCTTTCAAAATTTACGCACTTTCATAGATAGTTTCATTTAAAGTGTTTGTATGAGGCCTCATCGTAATTAGAATGTGAGAGAATATCAATAACAATAAGCAGTGATCTATAAATGTGATGCTGATGATCAAAGCATCTTTGTGCAATTTTTCACAGTTTATCATAATATTATGTCTATAAGGATTTAGTAACTATTTATAGAAAATAATAAGCAATCTCTATAATCAGTTCCTTATGTAATTGTTGTTCACTCTTTGTTTTTTGCTGAACAAAATGAGGAAAACACTGATCTCCATAACGATGAGAAGTTCCTTTCTTTGGTTTGTAGACGTCAGATGTATTTGAACAAATGGTATACTTGCACAAGTAAATGCAAATGTAGCGAATCTATATTAAGCATTCTGTTCAAAACAAACTGTCAGTGTTGCGCAACTAGGGCGCATTTGTATAACGTAAGTCTCACCTTTGTGTCCATGACTCCTCGCTGTTGGCTCTTATCCCATCATCCAAAGGAACATGGGCAGCGTGAATGAAAAACAATAGACATAAAGGAATAAACGTTGCTTTAGGTCACACTGCACAAAACAGGTCAAGTTTGAGGCTAAGCTGAAGAGTTTACAATGTCATGCACGTCTTAAATTTCCATTTTCTCCTAGTAACTAGTTCAAATTGTAATGATAAGCTGCACATATTATAATTTGTTACCTTATAAATTTACAGTTAACAAAAGATATGTGTTTATCCATTTTTTACTTAATGTTAATATGTAAGTATGGTAGTTTTATTTCAAAATTTTATTGACCGAATACTCTGTTATCGCTAAATCCGGAGTTTCGTCGTTCTGTGGTACGTACCATTATTTTAAAAACTGCTCAGAATTATCGAAGCTACAAAATAAAACAATCAAAATGAACTTATGTAAATCCTTCATAGTTTGGGTTGCTCAAATTTTTCACTGAAAGTGAGAATAATAATACTGTGGAATAGATCGTAGACAAACTGTAAAGCTACCGGCCGAGCTGATCCAATTAATACGTATGTGCACAGACACCGCGCAGTATCGGTTATTGACAAACTTTCTTAATTTGAGTAAGCAAATAATGTAACTGTTTTTAATTAGTACTTTGGTATGGTGATGACCTGGATACAGAAATGTGAAGGTCCAGTATTACGTTTTGATGACATTAAAATAAATACATATCAATATTTAGTACTACTGTATTTTACATTAATAATTTGCGGTAACTATGTCGAATTATCGATACTACGAAGCGTATTACAGATAGCAAGCTCTCTATATAACTGGAATCTGCGAGTGGCTCGGCTGAGAGCTTGGCTGCTGCGTTACAGTTTCTCTATAATCTATTCACTCAGTATAGCCTAAGACTTTTTAACCCTTATTCATAGACATTCTTAGCGCGGGCTTCCGATGGATGATCAGCGAACTAACGTTTTTCGTATTCATAAACCAGTGTTAGCGATGTGATATGATATATGAATACTGTACAATTAACCAGTCGTTAGCGGGGCTAGTTTAGCACGCTCGTAGCGAGGGCCAGCGAAGTGTCTAGGAATAGCACTCTTTATGTTTGCTTTTAGTCTCAACAAAATCTTAAAGAACTGCAGTGGTGTGTGTGTGTGTTTGTGTGTGTGTGACGGCCGTGATGTATGCAAAAACTAAAGCATAACTTTAACCGTTTTGTGGAAGGGCACTATCGTGCGTCGGTTGAATCTCATATTAAATTTGGACATTCTTCGTTAAGTGTTATCACTGTGACAGCTTGTGTAGTCCACGCCAAAGTTAATAAACCTTGTTAGTCAATAATGTTAATTAACAATGCTAACGTTAATGTCCGTTAACAATCTCTAGTACGGTACTTCATTCTTGAATACAATCTTTTAACACATATATAATTAGTCTAATTGACTAGTTTCGATGTTATTTGCATCATCTTCTGAATCCTAGTGAGTTCCAGCGCTATCTTCTGGTTTCCTGTTATGATTTGTGTTCATTATTGTATCGAAAAGGCTGTCTTCTGAAATTCAATTGAGCGTTAAGGATGTATTGTAGATGTGTATTTGTGTCTATAAATTTCGTATTGTTCTAGTGTATCGAGTTTCTGTTTTTTTTTGGTTGAATGTATGGTATTTTCATGTCGGTGTCTATGTTGCTGTAATTGTAGCACACTCTAGTATATACAGTCACGAAGCTTGAGTTGTGAGGATACTAGAAACAATAGACTGTGCCGGTACTATTTCGCATTGTCTGTGATGAGGCGATAGTAGCGATCCGAGTGGTTAGAAACTATCTATGGATGCATATTCCCTACGTATTGAGCTTCGTGTCTGTAACCTTATATACTAGACTGTGGTTGTAGTTAGAGTTTGTGATATGTTCTGCGTAGGTTGAATTGTTGTTTGGTTTGGTTACGGCTGTGATAATGTTCTTTTCAAACGCGTTACAAAGAGAGTACACGTCGGAAGGGAACATGAAGAAACAAATGGGTAATCAAAGGCATGTCGAACATCACTTCTTCGTCACTAGTAGTATTAAAGAAATGTATTTTTGTCAAAAATGATAATACACTTTTTTTTGCAATGCCACAGTATTTTTCCAGTCTTGATAAAATAATGATTAAAAAGTAAATTCAGCTGGATATACGATTTTTCAACTGAACTACGAAGTACTGATACAAGTTTTTATTTTCTTAGCACGCGAGAAATCGTACGAACGCAGAGGACAATGAACTCGAGCAACAGGTGCGAATTCTCATTCACAAAAACAGATGATTTGATGCATATTTTGCTTGCCAAAGAATTTGAAATAAAATGTAAATAACACGCAATAGATGTTATGTAACTTTTCCGATCAGATGGTGCGTGCGTAAATGAGAGAGAATTACCGTGAGTTTCGACACTTACTGTACGTCATATTCAATTTCTTGAAAACGCCTAACTCGCATTAATCTCTGTTTAGATAATGCAAGTGTGACAACACTTGTTTGAATATTTGAATATCTTGTAGGATCTATGTAACTGACTGAACGCTTCAGCTGAAAACAGATTAATAAAGAAAACATTTGTTTGGAGAAATGATATTGTAGACTTTCACAGTGACTGTGTTGTGAGGAAGAATGTGGGTTTCCATCCATGTGTTAAGAATTACTTATAGTTTCCAACATCAGGATTATAACTTCTAAGAATTGAAAATTTTCCTACTTTGTTAGATCTTTTATATCTGGCTTGTCTGGACATATCGGAGCCAACATAATAGACTAATCTTCCAGTCTTCGATATACGATCCTGTTGATCGAAACTGTAGGCGGTTTAGAAATGTTTGAGATATATCTCAACACATTGCAGATAAACTACAAATTCTTCCTCTTTCGAGAAATATTTGATTTTAAATATGTTTTATATTACCGTACTGAAAGCAAAAAACAAATATAAACCTACTTGGCATGTATGTATTGTACTCATTATTCGGAATCAGTTTTGAAAAAGTAAAAACTGGACGAAATCACTTGAAATTATTTTAAAAAATATCATTATTATACGAAATAAATACTCAATTTCTACGACTAAAGAAGTTTTAAGTATACACGAAATATTTACAATAATAAGGATTGTAGTAACTGGTACGTGGACAGATGTATTGATCGTCAGGTTAGTACGATCAGTCAGTGAGGTCAAGAAATATATAAACCACTTCTTCGGTATCAGTAATGTCAGAACTTACTTCTGTCAATATATAGACTTTTTCATGCTACGCGTTGTATGCGAGGTTCGCGGATGAATGTTAAAGGGCATGCTTTACTCAGGGAAGGTCCAATGTCGTATATTTATTGCATGTGAAAGCATCCTGTCTCTGATAAAGCCCCAGGTAATATTTGTCGGCCATCTCTCGCCTCCATTGAGTTTCGCTGCTGATTAACCTCTGCAGTTGAAAGCGTCGTTAAATAAAATGCGACTAATTTTCATCATTTGAACATACAACCTTTGGCCACCGGCGTAGCTCAGTAGGCTCAGGCGCTTGCCTGCCGATCCGAAGTTGCTCGGGCGTGGATTCGATTCCCGCTTGGGCTGCAACGAAACATGACGTGTCTTGAGCAAGCCGCAAGTGTTGCAACATTATCATTCCCAAACGACACAACGATGACTAAGTTTTTATCCAGATTTAGTTTCCATTGGAGTCTATTACTTTCTCCTTCTTCGTTATATGAAGAATCAGAATACAGTATCTCATTGCTGTGGAAGAATCAATTTCGATATTTTCAGAAAAAAATTGCACACGATATTGAAAACGTGGGTTTTATCTATATGCAATGATATGCTCTTGAATTCTTTAAAGAATGTTGTTAGTAATGAGTACCATCGAGTTAATACTTCTGGAAATTATACACAGCAAATATAATCTTTTTACAAATTTTAATAATTCTTTATAAGAAAATGCAATTAACTTAAAGTCGGCTCTAACAATTTCATTTTTTATTCCATCTGAATGGTATACATTTGAGAGTCATTCGAAAAAGATGGAAAGATAACATCTTAGTGAGCGAAACTGACCTCAAAGGATCACTTGTGATGGTGATGATGATGGTGATGATGATGATGATGATGATGATGATGATGACGACGACGATGATGATGATGAAGACGAAGAAGAAAAGAGGTGATTGGGTTTGTGAGAGAACGTGGCACATGAAACACTGTAGAACGTATTTTTCCATCAATTTTTATTATGTAAATTCGTTCCTATCTGCACAATAATATTATGCCTTAAGCTGACTGCTTATTTAGAAAAAAAAAGTATCTAAAGAGATCTGCATGACATGTTTTGGGGAATTTATGTAATATTGGCTTTCGGGATAAAGCACCAAGTGACATGTGCTCACACCACTTTCACTGATATACTGTATATAATTATATTTCTGAACAATGCAATTCACCACCAACCAACCAAATAATGCTATTTACTTACATGATATTACAATTTATATGTTTATATAATTATAATTTTCAAACACGTTTATGAACAGGGATTTTAGTGAACAATTTCGAGTTGAAAGCTTCCGATAGTGTGGTAGAATATTCTGTCGAGAAATTTGTAGAACGGCCAACTTTGAAGTTAGGTGTTGAAACCTACAATTATCAATGTAAACACTCCATCCATTATTATCTCATGTACGGAAAAAATCGAGCGGCTTTGCAGACATGTAAGAGTAGATATACTAACAATAAGAAACATATGAGATAGTTATAAACGTAATAGTATAGCCACTAACAACACGAGTTCTAAAAATGATCGCGATAAGACTGTAGTTCTCGAACTTCATCAGTAACCTTTCTATAGACTACGGACATGTATGTGTTTCTTTTATTAACAGTGTCTATACAAAGCACCTCGTTTCTCACTTCCCTTCACAATCTTCCCAGTACTAAGTAAAATCATGAAATAGTCTAGAAGCTCAAACTCTGAAGCAAATAGCAACTGTACACGTAAGATTTTACATTAAAAAAGAAGTTCGTTTCGATCGCCCGATGGCCATTGCAGTGGACGCACGGCTAATAATTTTTCCCTAAAGACAAAATGTAATGCACATATATTGTTTTTAATTTAAAAGCAGCAATGATTTTCAACAGTGGCGCAACGCATTAGCTAATGAGAGGCGTATTCGTAGAGTGAGATCTGTATCTGTTTATGATGTTTCATTGAAATGAACTAGAGAGTCTAGAACTGATCGAGAGCTCGGGGATAAGTCTGAGATTTGAATGCGTATTTATACTTTGAGAGTAATGTCAGATTTATTTCGATCTAATACTTTAAAGAGTGTAATAAAACTGTCAACGTATTCATATAAACAGAGTAATAATACAAAACAATAGCGAAGTTGCATTAAATGAGACTTCCCGTAAGAGTTATTTATCATATGACTATGTATATTTACATAAACATTTAAGACATTACGTTTTTAAATGGAGAAGACAATTTATTCCATTTAAAGTGGAAATACATTTAACGAATAATGAAAATTCTGCATTATGCTCCATGACAGAAGAATTCCCTTTAATCAAATGTGTGGAAGCTTTAAAAAGCTATTTCTCGCATCAATGGAAAATGGAATTATACAAGTAGAAAAAAATTCTGTGTTTATTTCTTAGAGCTGAATAGATAATACAGGAGTACTGTTAAAATGATAAGAAATTGGTGCATGTATTAAGTCACAGACACAAGTCCCCGTAAAGCTACAGCGTTAGCTGCTACAGTGAGAAAGTAAAGGCCCATTCACAATGAAAATTAAACATAACATAAGCGTTAACTTAAGAATGTAAACGTTACGGTAAAATCACATCATTAAGGCCCATTCACAATGAAAATTAAACATAACCGTAACATAAACACAGAAGTTTGCTCCCAGGCTACCAAATGGGATCATTCACAATGATTCACATAAACACTGACATAAACATTGCCGTTAGACGTTAACATGAAAGTTTGCAAACTCCAAACTTTCATGCTTATGCTTACGTGATTTGCAAACAGTACACAATCGTAGAGCGCTGATGTATACGACAGAATATGAGGAAATGGCGTCGTTGTTATGTTTCCATAGTTACCAAGTATCTTTGCGGTTATGTTTATGTTCCCATCGTGAATGTTCTTGATTTTACCGTAAAGTTTACATTTTTAAGTTAACGCTTACGTTATGTTTAATTTTCATTGTGAATGAGCCTTTAATGATGGAAACATAAACATAACCGCAAAGGTACTTGGTAACATGGAAACATAACAACGACGCCATTTCCTCATATTCTGTCGTATACATCAGCGCTCTACGATTGTGTACTGTTTGCAAATCACGTAAGCATAAGCATGAAAGTTTGGAGTTTGCAAACTTTCATGTTAACGTCTAACGGCAATGTTTATGTCAGTGTTTATGTGAATCATTGTGAATGACCCCATTTGATAACCTGACTGCAAACTACTGTGTTTATGTTACGGTTATGTTTAATTTTCATTGTGAATGGGCCTGAAGTGCCTGGGCGCAAACTTCTGTGTTTATGTTACGGTTATGTTTAATTTTCATTGTGAATGGGCCTTAATGATGTGATTTTACCGTAACGTTTACATTCTTAAGTTAACGCTTATGTTATGTTTAATTTTCATTGTGAATGGGCCTGAAGTGCGATTTACATGACGCCGTTTACTGACAACAGTGGAAGTGCCGTACAGCTGATACAGCGCCTCGCCTTAGTCACAATAGGCCGAAGACAGTGCACGCAACTACCAAGGCAATTTTCATTCAGTACATGAATGACATCATTGTAAATGTTCTGTATCGCCTTCAGTGGGGGCCAAGCATCATGTTGTCCACAAGTCGTGCAAGTCCCACTGTGTCCATCAAGTAGGCTTATACAGTAGGTCGGAAAGAGAAAAAAACACGGACTTAGAAAAAAAATTCGTTAGTGATATAAAAACCTACGCTTGTTAGTTGCACAACAGTCATTGTTTCAGGGATTAGTTAATGATTAGGAATTATTAGTGCAGTTATTTCAGGTCATTATTTAACGAAAACCCGCGCTTTATTGTTGTACGACAGTAATTATTTCAGAGATTAGTCATCCGTTAGTGTATTTTTCAAATATTTAACAAAAACCCGCGCTTTATAGTTGCACAAGAGTCATTACTTCAGAGATTAATCATCCGTTAATATATTTTTGATCAATTATTTCACAAAAACCCGCGCTTGGTAGTTGAGTTGCACAACAGTCATTATTTCAGGAATTAATCAACCGTTAGCGTAATATAATTAATTATTTAACGAAAACCCGCAATATAGTTGCACAAGAGTCATTACTTCAGATATTAATCATCCGTTAGTGTATTCAATCAATTATTTGACAAAAATCCGCGCTTGGTAGTTGCACAACTGTCATTATTTCAGGGATTAGTCATCCGTTAGCGTAATTCAGTTAATTATTTAACGAAACCCCTTACTTTACAGTTGCACAAGAGTCATTACTTCAGATATTAATCATCCGTTAATATATTTTGATCAATTATTTAACAAAAACCCGCGCTTGGTAGTTGCACAACAGTCATTATTTCAGTAACTAGTCAATCATTAGCGTAATTTAGTTAATTATTTAACGAAAACCCGCAATTTATAGTTGCACAAGAGTCATTACTTCAGATATTAATCATCCGTTAATATATTTTTTATCAATTATTTGACAAAAACCCGCGCTTGGTAGTTGCACAACAGTCATTATTTCAGTGATTAATTAATCATTAGCGTAATTTAGTTAATTATTTAACGAAAACCCACAATTTATAGTTGTACAAGAGTCATTACTTCAGATATTAATCATCCGTTAATATATTTTTTATCAATTATTTGGCAAAAACCCGCACTTGGTAGTTGCACAACAGTAATTATTTCTGGGATTAATCAACCGTTAGCGTAATTTAATTAATCATTTAACGAAAACCCGCAATATAGTTGCACAAGAGTCATTACTTCAGATATTAATCGTCTGTTAGTGTATTTAATCAATTATTTGACAAAAACTCGCGCTTGGTAGTTGCACAACAGTCATTATTTCAGGGATCAGTCATCCATTAGCGTAATTCAGTTAATTATTTAACGAAACCCCGTACTTTATAGTTGCAAAAGAGTCATTACTTCAGATATTAATCATCTGTTAATATATTTTGATCAATTATTTGACAAAACCCCGCGCTTGGTAGTTGCACAACAGTCATTATTTCAGTGATTAGTCAATCATTAGCGTTATTTAGTTAATTATTTAACGAAACCCTGTACTTTACAGTTGCACAAGAGTGATTACTTCAGATATTAATCATCCGTTAATATATTTTGATCAATTATTAACAAAAACCTGCGCTTGGTATTTGCACATCAGTCATTATTTCAGTGATTAGTCAATCATTAGCGTAATTTAGTTAATTATTTAACGAAACCCCGTACTTTATAGTTGAACAAGAGTCATTACTTCAGATATTAATCATGCGTTAGTGTATTTAATCAATTATTTGACAAAAACTCGCGCTTGGTAGTTGCACAACAGTCATTATTTCAGTGATTAGTCAACCGTTAGCGTAATTTAGTTAATTATTTAACGAAAACCCGCAATTTATAGTTGCACAAGAGTCATTACTTCAGATATTAATCATCCGTTAGTGTATTCAATCAATTATTTGACAAAAACCCGCGCTTGGTAGTTGCACAACAGTCATTATTTCAGTGATTGATTAATCATTAACGTAATTTAGTTAATTATTTAACGAAAACTCGAAATTTATAGTTGCACAATAGTTATTACTTCAGATATTAATCATCCGTTAGTGTATTCAATCAATTATTTGACAAAAACCCGCGCTTGGTAGTTGCACTACAGTCATTATTTCAGGGATTAGTCATCCGTTAGCGTAATTCAGTTAATTATTTAACGAAACCCCGTACTTTATAGTTGCAAAAGAGTCATTACTTCAGATATTAATCATCCGTTAGTGTATTTTTAATCAATTATTTGACAAAAACCCGCGCTTGGCGACAGTGTGTTAACTACTAGATTATTTACTTCGATGGAATTGGTGATAACGAAATGGTATTTGGCGAGATGAGGGCGGAATTAGTCATGGCATTGCATGAAATTCGCCTTATATTTGGGAAAAACCTCGAAAAAACCAAACCTGATAAACAACTCAAACGGGAACTGAATCACGCCCGAGAGCAGCTTCGGATCAGCAGGTAATCGCGTCCACCACCTGAAGTAAACTTAACTCTGAGTAGATTTTGCTTTCTAGTTCGCCTGCCTGATAATACAATATTAACATTTAAGATGGTATGTCACGTTTTAAGAGACGGAGAGGGCTTATATCGCGTTCGTTTTATTAGATTATAAAATGTATGTAAGATGTAATAATGTTACGTTATAATAATATCTTTCTAGGCCGCAAAAGCAACAGTATTTCTTCTTATGTAAAGTTTGTTCCCTCCAGATATGCTGAATATTTCTTCAACTATGAAGAATTGTATCGCGTTACACAAGCTTATCATAATCACGGACATTTATGTAAACTGAAACTGATTATACAATTTTATTTACATTTTGTATTTACACATGCTATCTCAATCAAAACGCTGTCGCCGCCTTCATTCTGAGCATATTATATTGTATATAATTCACACGATTTGATATTGTGGCATTCCTTGGTTTTATCTTTTCGTTCTTCGGCGCGATTCCAGGGACCATTTATATAAATAGGGATTTCTTAGCGTTTTGCAAACAAACTAGAACAGTATATTCAAGTAGGTCAAGACAGTTCTCTTCGAGTCACTCTTTACATCGCCGTTCAGCACAATTTACTGAATAAAATCCTATGCTCATACGGTATCATTAATTTAACAGATAAACTGAAGTCGAAACACTTACACTTAAAGGGCAAGTCTCAACAAAAAATGCACACCTGCGAAGCAAATTTGTTACGTGTAACCTACCAGTCGGTTCGTCGAAGAGTTCTTATCCTTCCTTATTTAATTTAAGTCAGTTTCCTCCTGACAGATTATTCTTTATGTTTAGAGAGTAAGATAAACGAACATGTACAAATATACAAACACACGCTACACAGTTCTGAGTATTATTTTTTAACCCGCCACCACACAGTAGGATCTCTCTTTGACAAATCTGATCGCAAAACAATTCGTTGTTTCTCTTTAGGTCCCACCTGAGGCTCCCGCGTCAGAGAATCCGCCCTGTTCACCTGTATCGACAGCCCCTCTCTGATTTGGAACGGTCCATCTCGAAGTTACGTAATTCGATTTACAGAAGTAGGAGACACCGACATTACTAACATTTTCATATTGCGTAATATTAGTTCTCAATTTAACCATATTTTAGGATTTTATAAGATCTTTTGGCAACATGAAGAGAAATTTTAAGTAAAAAAAGCCCATTTTTAATACATTTACAAATTTCTACAGACGTATACTAATGTCAGTGTCTCTGCTAAACTTTTCCCCTTAAATGAACATCTCAGAACATAAATAATTTCGTGTTCTGCCGTTCGATAATTCCTTACTCCTCTCTCTCCTCCCTTCCATCTACAGACAAATTCTTTGCCGCGCTTGTTTCACAAACATAACAACTATGTTTTGAGTTGTCGTTTTGACTTTTACACGCACAGAAAGGCTTCAGTAAGATATGCATTATCTTGCACCAAAAAGGAGTATAGTGTATTTAATAAACGTCCTCCTTCAAACTCTAAACAAGTTATGTAATATCGTGCACAATCGTTCAGTAATTTCTGACCTCTCTCGATTCTCAAATTATTTCATTGAAATATCTTCCCACGTTCATTTTCAAACAACCTCAGCATGACGTTATCATAGATTTACGTCCTCATGTCACAAGAAGAATAAGTATTTTTTTTCACATGTCTCGAAATATTTCAGTACTTCATGCTACAAAACATGCGATATCACTTGTAATGGCATTTTTCGACTTGGGGCGTACGTAGTGGGTTAGGTGTTGCATTTTCACATGCTTTACTACTTTCTTTGAGTGTTCAATTGAATGTAGAAAGAAAGCATCTCACGAAATAAAACAAAAAAGTAGACCAAGATAAATATATAAATCGTTTCCTTACATTCATTCTATTGTTTGAACCCAAGAGTTTCTTTTCTGACTTATTTTGCAAGACTATTTGACACAAATATTAAGTATAAACATTCTAAATGTTAACTTTTCATTAAGACTGAAATTTAGCTGTGTTTTTCTCTGTTGAAGTATTGTGTGGATTGGTGTCTTTTAGCAGAGCATTATTCAATGACATACTTTTAATTCAAAACTGTCGAGAGTAGTTTGAATTCAAGGTTAGTGCGTTCATTTAACTTATGATGACCCCAGCAATTAACACACTATGTAACTAATACTTTCAAGTTGCTATAATAAGAACTGAATTAACACATTGGCGCTTCCGAATCACGCAGCGGGCCGCTGGGTGTCCCGTGCGGGGGTGTGTGTTCCCACGTGTGACTTCAATGAGGTATTGTGTTGTACTAGTACGTACCTCTGCGGGTCCGCTGAACCGCCTGCCTCGGTCACCTTGCGTCTACTGTGGCCGGGATTCGCACTCTGGCATATAATATTGTGACGTCACTATCTCACCCCTTCGGAAGAGCCACCCCCGCACCAGTCAATATTCTACCGCCCACGTGCTACAGGGTGTTTTGTGTTATCAAACACCAAATCTATCTCCCCTGCGCTTGCGTGTTAATTTCCTGAACCAGAAATTCTGGACCAAAATGATCAAGAGACTGGGAATTTGCACGTTTTAAAGACGAAATATTTCAAATTATAAGTTTGCTACATCACTGTACAGGTGAAGTGTGTAAAGAATGTGAGTTGCACATACGAAACATAAAATACTGTTCAGAATTAACAATGGTTCTTGACAGGAATTATTATTATTATTATTATTATTATTATTATTATTATTATTATTATTATTATTATTATTATTATTATTATTATTATTTTCACCTACCTCCAAGTACATCCTCAATTGTGTAAAGATTAGGACTCAACAAAAAGAAGTTCTCAGATCATGGGAACAATCATATCATATTGAAACAATACAGAACAAGCGAAAACAAAAGACATAACTATTGAAAAGAGATGTTTCATTTCCCTGCCGAAAATCGAACCCGGCTCCATTGCTATAAACGCAGAGAACTATTATTATTATTATTATTATTATTATTATTATTATTATTACTACTACTACTACTACTACTACTACTACTACTACTACTACTACTACTACTATTGTATTATAGTTTATGTATCATAAGTGAGTTAAAGATAAAGGGCCATATTCATAGACATTCTTAGCGCAGCCTTCCGGTGGATGATAGCGAATTAATGTTTTTCGTATTCATAAACCAGTGTTAGCGATATATGATATGATATGAATCCTGTACAAATAATCAGTCGATAGTAGTGGCTAGTTTAGCACGCTCGTAGCGCGGGCTAGCGAAATTTCTATGAATAGCACCCAAAGTGTCCCTTTTGGAAGTAACTAAGAATAAGGTGGTTGATCGGCACCACTCTCTGACCGCTTTTTAGCCTTGGCTAAGATCGAGTAAGCTTAAATCTATTCACTTAGATAGGAGGGCGATTGTACGTTTCACTGAAAGACTGTAATCTGGACAGCAAATAAATACTGCAATTGTAGGGCAAGGAGTCGAACATGCAAACTACACTGAAGCAATACTCTTGAAATGTTTGCATAACTTGTACTAAACTTAAAATGCTTTGAATAATTTATTCTGCATTTTTTAAATACTCGATGAACACTATTACTGTTTAGAGAAGGTAAAAATCATATGTTTAATGAATTTGAACAGATCAATTTTTCCTTCTTGTTGATCGATAATTTCTGTTAGAGTGTAGTTTTATTTCTTTTTTTTTTTGTATTAATTTCTTCTCATGTGTGGATTTTTGTTGTAATGATTTTTATGTGAAGACTCTGTCTGATGAGAGATTAACTCCACAAAAACATGTATCGATTAATGATAAGAACTAAAACAAGAGTTAAAAGTAGAATGGAGAGATTCGCACACGTTCGTTGCCCAGCAGTGTCTGTAGACTGCGCTGCCCACATATTTTGAGTAAAATGGCCTATTCACAAAAATATTATTCTCAACAAAGTAAGCAGATTTCATTCCCTCAGTTTCAAATTGTATGTGCATCAGAGTTAACATAAACGAATCTCTCTTCTTCATCCGGCTCAAATATGAGCCCGAATATATAGTATAACTATTGTCTCATGAAGAGTTTTTATATTCACACTCCAAGCCCAACTTCTGTTTTTTTTAATGAATTATTTCAATGGAATCTACACAGAATAATTTCAATATTTTCCCACATAGTTCTCACAGCAACATGAATAGTTATTTCGAAATCTGAAATTGTTTTGGTGGGCTCCAATTTCTAATTGAACTGTTCCTTATATTTTCGAAAAACAACACCAAATGCTTTTCATGTTAATCTTTACTTTTATTTGAAAGTAAACAGAATATTGTGGGAATGTAATGACCATTCATAAAGTCATGAATAATAAACAATTGAAAGTAAAATTAGCACAATAGTCGGAAGTCCCATCAACATATAGCACACTAAAGAACACCTTACTAAAATGTCTAAGTTCGTACAACTAAAAATTACAATACCGCTATGTTTGTCATTATGCTGCACAAAATCTTCTCCTTTGTTAGTTACTTATGATATTTTGACTAAGAATCATATCACGAGTTTCACTGCTGTCAGTTTGTAATTTGGAATATCTTTTCTTAAGAATTTTTTTATTAGAGTTACATTTTTTTCAAGATTATTGTAGATAGACATCTATTTTAGAATTGTACGAATTACTTCGCTCGGCCGTATAGATGTATCTTTCATTGCTTTACGTTTTACAATAGCACTCACCATTTAGTGTGCATCTTTATTGACACCTCAATCATGGTTATGAACAAACTCGCTATTTGTATTATTTCCAAATATACATACTTTTGCATTACACTTTAGGAATGTACAGTGTGTTTGACTCAAGTTGTTAATAAATTATTTTAGGTATTACGCACAACACAACTAGGAGTGACACAATACTTTTCGTGGTTGGAATTCTCTAACTCGCAGCACTTGTATTTTAGTTTAAGTATCGATTGAAAACAGCTAGAATAATAAAAAGACAGGTTCGGTGGTCTAATCGGTACATTAATTCATACAATGCGTCTAAGTAAAGAAACAAACTTTTATAATACGCGGATCTCTATAGGATAGCTCATGGCTCTTAGCTGGAGTGATGTGTTCGTATGAATGTTTCCACTGTCTGAGAGGGTTCGATATTCGGTCCTTCTTTTCGCGCTTTTTAATTTCGACCTTCGATTCCAGATGATTCTAGAATATTGTAAATGTATAATTAATACTGCTTTAAAATGGAAATACGCGATCCATCATAACATCATATGAATAAGAATATTCCACAGCAGTAGCTATAAAAGCTCGAATTCTATCGTCGGTAACCGTTCACGGTTCGAGTCTCTGAAACTCGTAAAAGCAAAATTAAAAGATATAGTAATAATAATTACATATAAGATGTTCCAGCAACCAAATTACGTCGACATCGTCCAACTCTATGTGGGTTCCCATCGACCTCGTATGTCCTAGACCATATGGTCTGTCACAGTCTGGATCCAACTTTTTTCTTGGTTTACCCAGATTTTGACGTTCTCATGACAGTGTCACTAGGCGGGGCATATTCAAAATATATTGAAATAAATTAATAAATTGTGTTAAAATTCTGCGCTGTCTGTTCTTTAAAGATACGTTGCTTATTTGGAATAAAACAAAACAAATTAATTTGAAAGATTAAATAACTTGAATATTAAAAAAACAATATTATAGAAACTATAAGAAGTGCAAATGGCTCAATAAAACATTATCCAAGATAGGAATAAACGTTTGAAAGGAGAAAGACAATAATAATTAACATAATAGTTTGACAGCACGTGTTTAACATAAAATTGACATATGAAGATTAAAATTCGTAACTTTCACGTGATGATGTCGTTGAACGTTATACCCATCTCTGATTCCGCCTACGAAACTATTAAATATTTACAAGATGTCTCGACTGTTATTTGGGCTCCTGAGCAAAAATGAAAGGCTTAAGTCAGACACTCTGTATATATCAAA